>NW_008679563.1:10299-27345 GCF_000695815.1 Acanthisitta chloris | reverse complement strand
TTTCCCACTTAGCCCTGGTGTTTTAATTGATCACCTGTGGCAGAACCATAGGGCTGGTTATAACAGCCAGGTGGGCTTTAGCTGAGGGAATTGATTCCTCAGCCTGGTCATCACCTCGAAGATGATTTCTGCTGAATTTTTTCCATCATTGGCTCTTATACAGGTTGGATTTTATGGAAAACCAAGACCCAGTTCTGAAAATTAGTTAGTTTGGGGTTTTATTTTTATTTATTTTAGAGCAATGTTTGTTGGCAGATGGTGAGTCTGAGGCCGAAAACTGCTCCTGAGAGAGTCTTTTGGGCTTGGGGGAAAGCAGCGATGTTTTGCTGAGCTGACAGCCTTGGCTCTCATGACTGCAGGGACACAACCAGTGTGGTTGCTTCATCCTTCCTCTCTGGGAAACACAGCAGTGAGCAGGAGCCACAGGGACCTGTGCAACCCCAGAACTGCTCCCTGTGTAGGAAGCACAGCACAAATGGGAACAGCTGAGGTTGTGCCCTCGCAGTGAGCAGGGGATTCACTGGGTAAAGCTCCCAGGGAACAGGGTGCAGATGTAGGCTCCCTGCCAGAACACAGGAGCTCTGCTAAAACAGCATCTCCATACTCCTCTTAAGAAATGCTTTTTCCTCAAAACCCAATACTGGAGGGGTTGGGGGAAAGAGCAGAAGGCACAGTGATATTGTTCCATGCTGGCTGGTAACCCTGTGGTGTCTCTGAGGCACAGAAGGTCTGAATTTAAGTCTTCCTCTGTTTTGGATCTGTTCCACACAAAGTACAAGCAGCTCTTGAAAGCTACTGCCTTTCCCTGGGAGCACTGCCACTTCCCAGGGACTCTCTGCTCATCTGTTATAGGTGAACTCTTAGGAGAATTTGACTTTACTAGTGATTTAGGTTTTGTGGAATGAAGGCTGACACCTGGTGAGTGATGGACAGGGTTTGGGTGAACTCTGGGGAAAGGGAGAGACTGACAAAGACCCACAGCAGGGACATATCAGGAATCAAAAGAACAGCCTGGGATGAGAAAAGCCACAGGTTTACATCTGGAAAGCCTTTGTTTTGTCTCGTCCTGTTTTCCTAATAACAGTTAAATATGGAAAGTAGCATGTCATCCATATGGGGCCACATTTTTGTATTTACTGTAAACACACCTGTGCAGCTGGGAGTCAGTCCCAGTGTGGTTGCAGGGCTGGAGCCACCTCAGTATGGTGCCTCTACAGAACTGAACAGAAACCCTGAAAAAAGCAAGCAGCCTGTTGTTCCTCTGCCACCCCCTTACCCCTGCGGGTACATAGGTCTGTGACTGACAGGGTGTATTTACAGACAGGCACTACTCAGCAGGGTATACAGTATCTGCAGCATGCCAGCAGAAGAGATGCACATCCCTGCTATGTTACAGGGAGTGCTTCAACAAACCCAACAAATTATCTCTGAAAATGAGCTTCCACCTCAGCAAGAGGTCACATTAACTGGCATAACAATCCCTTTAGGGGACTGCACTATCTTTGGTCCAGGATGCTCCTGGCACATTTGGAGTCCTGCCAGTGCCCACATAGGCACAACCATGGGCACTATCACAGCTCCAGGTCAGAGCCCTTCCTGGTGAGCCCTCTCATCCAGGTGCAGGACAGGGAGCACAGCCTCCCATGGCAGTCTGCCCCTCTTTCTGCCGTTCCCTGCCTTGTGAGAGTGTTTTTCTCATGACTCCTTGAATCTTCATCACAATTTAAGCCCCATCTGCACTAGTAATTCGTTATAGATCCTAAAACAGGAAATACTGTGGTACAATTGCCACATAGGGAACCTTTTTCCTTGTATGAAGTATGTGCAGAGAAAAGTAAGATACAAATCACTCATAACTCTTCTGTAGAAATGAGCTTACTTTTGCACTTTGTTGTGAAGATGACTCGGGGCATTCTGGCATTTTATGGACTTGACTAATGACTCACCTATAGTTACTTTCCAGACTGGGAACTTGCCTCCCTGCAGCTCAAAGAATGTCTGGAAGATCAACCTTTGTTCACAGGTTATGTGAGGCTGAGGGGTGAGTTCAAGGCGTCCCAGGAGGTGTGATGGGAACACATTTGTCCTGGGACTGCTCCTGGACCTCTCCTGCCATGCTACCAAACACCTCCTTGCTTTTTGCATTCCCCTTGCCAGGAGATTTTCCCTGAGAGCAGGCTGAGAAAGGGCCAATAATCCATTTGACTGTGGCACAGTTAGTAAATAGCAGAGCAAACTTTGGAAAGGACACAGGTTTTAGAATGCTTTCAGTTAACTTGAGAGCAATCTAAGGTTTATGTAGCAGTTAAAAATGTGATATAGGCTCCTTACAGGTTTACTGGTCTCAATATTCTTGAAATTACAGTTCTTCCTAGTGAGTCAAAAGCTCTGAATATAATGTCCTGAGACTAAACTCTGATGTGTTTTGAAAATGAGTATATGCAAATGCCAGAGAGAACAACAGAGATTAAAACTGCTGGGGTTACGCCTGAAGCAAGAGCAAACAGAAGAATTTCATGTTTAGGACACTGAAGAAATGTGAAGTGGCCATCTGCCAAAGGTTCCTGTGGGGTCTCAAATGGTACCACGAGGTAAAACAATATTGTGATTTAACCAGACTGTGAGTAATGCTGCTCCTGGCAGCTGCACAGGGGCTGGAAATATTTGCACAGCCTACACCTAAGGATCTTCTCAGGATCCTGTTGGCAGTGTTCCTAGTGAAAGGTCAGGTCCTGGCACCTGGGCAGGGACCCAGCTGCTGAGTTCTGGGTCTTAAAGGACCAGTGTTGTTCTGATGCTGGCAGATTCTTCACCTGAGCAACACCCCACAGAAGCCTCTGGAGCAACCCTAAGTACCCTTTAACTGAAATCATGGTTTGTTGTTGTTTTTTTAAAAAACCCGACAACCCACATATTAAATTACTGCAACAGTCGAGGCAAGGACTTAATGAAATGGAGCTGCTTCATTTGATTAAAAGCTGTAAATTAGTTTTGGAACAGGATTGAATCTTGTGGCACCATGAGATGGTGCTGAGCTTGCTTGCACCATATGATTTTAATCTGATTTTATATGGCAAACCCACTCCATGCTCCTCTCCTTTCTATCTGGGAAATGACATCTTTCAGCTTAGGTAGGGGCTGTAATTTCCTGGTTCCCAAAAGGCCCTTCTGAAACGTGTACACTGTTCAGACACTACTTTTAGACATCCCTTCCCACGGCACAGCCACAGCTCAAGGCCAGCGTGGCATGATTGTAATTCCAAGTGATTAAAATTTATGGTGGCTAATCTGTCGGAAAGCGTATGTTAGAGCAGCGTTCGACTGATCAAGTACATTATCTGATAACTGCTGGTAACTTCTGCTGTGTGATCTACAGCCTGATTCCGAGGGGAAGGTATTTAACCTGCAGCAGCTTATGAGACTAGAAAGAAATAATAAAAACCAGTGTAGACTTAAGGGAAAAAGATAAAATGAAAGTTATTGAAAAGCAGGTAGTGAAACTGTTGAGGTGTCACAGCAGCAGCAGTAATCAACAGCTCTGCTAAGCTGACAGGCTGTGTGACCTTGGCTGGGAGCAGATACGGAATGGGAGTGCCTGACTTGGGCTAGCAAACATGCAGGCAAATGAGGGGATAAAATAGCAGCGTCTCAAAACTGACCCTGTTCAAGGGTACCAGGGCAAATTTCCAGGGCAAATTTTTTTTGCAGAATTTAATTAAAGTGCTTTGAAATTTCTGGGAAGCAAGAAATTGCTTGGCAGGATTGTTGGATTTTGGTGCAGTGAAGGCTGAAGGGCAAGACCTCACTGGTGACCAGGCGGTGGAATTGCGCTTGGCTGGATCTCATTTTGGAAAGTCTGAGGATTGCAATCAGCAACGTAGGCATCCCAGGCATGGAAGGATAGTAGGAGGTAGGGAACAGTAGCCAGCTGTAGATAGGCCTGGCTTTGGGTCCTGAGGAAGCTCCCTCTTTCCCACCCTGCTCAGCAACCATATAAAGTTGCTTTGACTCATTTCAAAAACATTCTGGAGATGATGTTAGTAATTCAAGCTGCTCATAGCCTGCCCATGGAGAAGTATTAAACAGTTTATGCACTTTTCCTCCTGCCTGCCACAATGCTATTTATGTTCCCATTTCTGCTGCTGGAGCACTGTGTGGAGGGGTTGGGCTCGATGCTGCTCTGACCACACACAGTGCGGACAGGACACGGTGGCCTTCCCATCCCTCCTGCCACCTATTTGCTGCTGTTGTGGTCCCTTGAGCAGGTGCTTTCTCAGTCAGGCTGCAATTTACTCAGAGATTCATTCAGTCAATGGCCCATGCAGTGCCAGCCTGAGGATGAGGGACTCATTTCCCACCTTCAGGCAATGAATCCAGCAGCCCTTTGCCATCGCTGCTCACTGTGCCCTGTCAATGAGCACTGGGCTAGCTTTGCTTTAGGAAGAGCAAATGTGCTGATGAATCAGGAGAGGTGGCAGGCTCCCAAAAGTACTTGTCCTTTCTTTTTAGTATGGTGGTTTTCTTGTAACCTCCCCATCATTTCTAATAAGCTCTTGTGCTATCAAAGCTGCACTTGGCTATCTTTCTCATTTTCCATCTGCTTATGAAAAGGGCTTACAAGCAATGAATGATTAAGAGGAGATTCTACTGAGGATGGCTGCCCTGAGCAGGCAATCAGGATTCCTATCTGGCTTTCTCCAGGATTTTTTTGGTTGAATTTTCCAAAATCATGTTTCTGAAATGGGGAGCACATCCTGGCACACGTGTACTTCCTAGGCTCCTTTTCAAAGGGGGCTTGGGGTGGAGGCCTGGAGGCTTGTCATGGTGAAAACTGAGGTAGCCAAGCAAGGTTTAGCCCATAAATTCAATTTTCTGTCTCTTCTTGTGTCTACTGGAACTGTACTATATTGCTAAGTGGGAACATGGTCTTGCTGCCTAGGTGTGACCACATCAGTCAATCTTTCTAACAAGCCTTCTCCAAAAGGCTTAAGCATGATATCAAAATGATTCATCTTTAAATTTGGTCTGAATGTTTGATCATGCTGAACTGGAAACTCTTGTTCAAAGCTGTCCCAAACAGGGCTGTGAAAGGCAGAAATTACTCAGCGGATAGTCCTTACCATGTCTTCCTTGGAACGATTTGTTACAGCAAAATGAAACTGCCCAACAGTAATAAATTAAAAAAGAAATCCTCTTCATGAGAGCAAGGAGAATATAGTCTCTATAATTTATTATGGCAGTGACAAAAAAGTATACTGCATACACCTGACTTCTGGAGCCAGTAGAGTTTTGCTGCACTTCCATTCTCTTCCTTCTTGTAGGACGTAGCCTGGTCCAGAGATATTGGCTGTGCTCTCCAGACCCAGCTCCCACAGTGACCAACAGGAACTATGTTTCTGGCTTGGAGATAAAAAAACCCAGCTAATTTTTCCCATATTTATGGCAGCTGGCTCTGGCAGTGTCCTTAAGTGCTCACCACTATGGGTGAATCCCAGTTGGAGATTCAAAACTGATCTCCAGAGAGCCTTTTTCTGCCTCGAGTAGCTTGCTAAAACATAAATCTTTTCCCAGATAAGTGAGAGGGACCCTTGCAGTTCATTGCAGCAGAGTTGGTATTGCAGTGTGCAGTGGTGGGGTTTTTTTGCCCATGGGGATGAGTGTTTTGTTGCAACCCTGTAACTCCTACAGCATGTTTGAAACAGAAAGGTCTTTTGTGTATTCCTGCTTCACTGCTCTCAGTGAATGACCAGTCATCTGATTTAATTAAAGGGTAACTCAGCTAAACCTAAGAAGCACATTAGTCAATTACATTTCTTAAAGCTTTGTCTGGGTAAATTCATACATATTTTCAATTACAGGAATAGTTCAAATAAAAATGGTGCTTCTTTAGCCACTGTTTTCGCTTCTAAGGGCCTGAAACATTATTTTTTTGGTCTAAAAATAGCAATGAGCTCTATGAAGGACTGCAGTGCATTCAAAACAATTCCTGGTAGCCTTTCCAAATGCAATATTCCCCTTTCTCTTTATGATGTCCCAGATCCTTTGTATGTTTGCCAGGCTGCCTTTTATCTCACACTACTTGGGAAAGCTGCTGTGTCCCACTGAAAGGGAAAGGAGCTCTGTGCTAAAAACCAGCCTACTCTGCTACACCCTCACTTGGCCCTATAGGCTCGGAAACACTCAAAGACCCACAGTCAGCTCAGGGTGGTGGCAGGTGAGGACACTCCTCCTCGGGGGAGATGATGTAGCCATAAAAAGATCAAGACCCACATCACCTACATTTTCTCAACAGCCCCTTGAGGCAGAGGGGGGAGAAGCCCCCCACCTCCAGGCTGTGCTGGGGACATCCTGGCTGTGCATAATGCAGACACCTCCAACCATAAGCTGCCCTTGAAATTTTAATTGGGTTGTTACATTGAGATGAAATGTGCTTTCTCCTTTTTAATGTGTTTATTAAGTTGGCATATATGATTTATTATGTCCTTAATTATTAATTTTCGTGCTCATAAGTGCCTGGATTTTTTACAAATGATGAGATAGGGAAATGTAATGCTGTCACAGAGGAACCTTAAGTGAAATGAAGAGTTTGGCTTCTTAATGCAATTTATATTTATGAGAAACTAATAGAAGATAATTTTATATTATCAAAGTAATGTAACTAATATAAGATGATTAAAAGAATGATGGTCAGGTAGGTCAGATATGAACTGATGTGACAGCTGTAGGTTTTAAGTCCTAATTTTGCAAAACTCCTCAAAACTCAGTTTTGTGGATAGGAAGGCTGTCCTGCCTCCATTGTCCCAGCTTTGAAGAAAGTTGCTTAGCATTGCTCACAGATGCCTAATATTCTGTTTTCTGTAAAATAGGGTTTGATCTAGGGCAAAATTGAATACGGGATACATTCAAGCACAATGTTTGCTTGGATTCATTCTCATGAAGTTTTACCTGATGAGCATTTGCAGAAAACACATGTTAAGAGTGTGGTGGGCAAGGCTGGATTAAACTGGTTTACTTCAAGCTCATAGTTTCTTAGGTTTGCTTTTTTTTTATACCACCATGGGTGAAAAGAAAGCTCAAATCTGTCTTGTTGTAACAGTCACAAACTACCTAGAATATCAGCAAATGTCATTGAGACAAGAACTACTGTTATACTTCTTCAGTAAGCTACAAGCACAGGGCACAACTGACACTTTTCTTACTAGGGGTTAGAAGTTCTGAGCCTGCTTGTAAGGATACAGAGGTTTTTCATGTACCTTCAGAGCTTCTTACTCAGCACTGTGTCTGACCATTCGGAACGAAGTCATTCCTAATTAACTAGTCATCGCAAGTAAATAAAAGAAATCCTTCTGAATCCCTTGCATTAAATGTTCCTTTAATTCACAGCAACTTCATTTTCATAGTGCTGTATGTGCTGTATGAGGACAGCAATGCTTTTATTCTGTAATTCCAGTTCTGGGGAGGAGGGGAAGCAACAATATTTGAATCCCTATTGCAAACTACTTCCTGACAAATAAGTTTTTCCTGATATAAATAAAAGAGTTGCCAGAATTCACTTTTCTGAAATGTCAAGGTCAGCTAGAGGTTTGTAAATTAGTTCATGCCAAGAGAAACTAATGAACCAGTAACAAGATTGATATAGAGGTTTGGCTCTGTGAATATGTTGGTTAATCATCTGAGAGTCCACTAAATATGTTTTTGATTACTTCCTGTCTTTATTTCTGCATCTAATTTGAATAAATAGTAGTCACACCTCAGTTTGCTAGGAGGCACATATCTCCACTGGGGTCTTCCTAGAGCCCTTTTTTAGTTTTATGTTAAATAAATATAGAGTCAAGTTCTATAACCATTATGTGGATTAATCATAGCAGTTATTATACAGACATTTTAGATACATCAATATAGGTGTACCATAAAATGGGAATACAGATTATGCAGTTCTTTCAAGGAATAATCTACTCAAGTGAATGGGTAGTTCCACTGGACTTTGCAAATGTTATGGGGTGATCATTTCCCAAGGATTAATACCCCTAATGCTGTCACAACTATTAAAACTTTCCACCCACACTCTGGAGGAAAGAGGAATAGGGATTCAATTACAGGCATCTGTGAAATCTCCATCATCTAAGAGCTTTGAGGATCCCAATAGACCCAAACCAGGCAAGGAACAGGCATCCTCCTTACCAAGAGCAGGGTCCTGGCCAGACATTGGCAACAGGAACATCTGAGGTCTTTTTCCTCAGCTTGCTCAGTGTTCCAGACTTATTTTTAATTCTGTGTCACCACCTTGATGCCTTTCCATGGGTTATTTGAACCTTATTGCCTCTCACATTTTGCAGAGGCAGATTTGTAGAGGCTGTACAACTTTTGCCTGAGGTTTTCCTGATGACAACTTCATGACTGGGCTGTTTCCTTTCCTGGTTTATGGCATTGCATTCCTCTCAATTTTCATCAGCTCACCAAAAAATCACAGGCACTGGCTCGTGAAAATGCAGATTTCTTTTTCCTCTTCCAATTCCAGCTTGATTCTTTTGTAAGAGAGGAACTGAGGTTTTAAGTCAATAGCTTGACTACCTCTAATGTGAACTGATGGTAGAGGCAAGCAGCTTAATACTGTGTTTCAGCTCCTTCACTTCTGTTGGGAACTCAAGTAGGTTCTTCAAAACTAATGTCCCCCAGGCACGTGTTCCTTTACTGACACCCCAACAGATGCAGCTGATCCAATTCAGCCAGGAGGAGAAGAGCCTGGCCAAGGATTACAGTGGTGTGAGAAAAGCAAATGGGTGAGTGCAAAGCATGAGGACCCTCTTCCCTCACCCTTGGGAAGGGGACATGGACAGCACCCTGGCTGAGGGAGGGGCTCTTCCTGACAGTTCTCAGAAAAGGCAGCTTAAGGATGTGACAGCAAGAGGAAGTTTTCCCTCTCCCCAACCCTTCCTGTAGTGCCTGGATGTGGCAGCCAGTGCTGGAGTACTTACCCAACAGATCTGGCTAGAGCTTCACCAAGTGAGGAGACCAACTCCATCCAGAGGATCAATGGCTATGGAAGGACACCCTCTCCAAGGGACTCCTAGCCCCTGCTTGTACTTCCAGCTCTCACTCTTCTCCAAATCAAATTTCCACTAGCTTCAGTGGTCCAGACTGCCAGGCCTTGCAAAAGGAATGATTTAAATAAACACATGATCTGGCCTCCCAAAGGAAGGCAGATAATTAAGCACTAATTTGAGCAACATTTTAAAGGACATTAGAGATTTTATTTGCAGATCAGTAACTTAAATGGCTGGCTTTAGGGCAAGAGAATGATGCTCATCCTTAATGGATGGGTAAGGTGCTCTCTATGGGTAGCTATGTTTGGATGCTTTCTGTTTGTGTTTCTTAGAGCTAAAGGATAGACTGGTTCAGTGCTAGCCTGGTTTTGCAACACAGACATATATTAATCAGGGCTAAATTTCTGGCAACATCTTGGAACACAACAGTCACACATTTGTTTCACTCATCAGCAATGCAACTGGTGAAACCAAAGCAGAAAATTAGAGCCTATAATAAAACTAAAGACTTTACAATAGGTACTACCAGAGGAGCAAGTGGAGCCCATTTCTAATCACAGAATCCTCATGAAGGTTGGAAAAGACCATCAAGACCATCAAGTCCAACCATCAAGCCAGCACCACCACAATGTTCACCATTAAACTGTATCTGCAAGTGCCATATCCACATGTTTTTTGAACACTCCAGGGATAGCGTCATTAGGGTCCCTCAACATTTTCCTGAATTAAGTAATTAAATTTTAAGGCAAGTGAAAAAAAGCAGAAAATTTCATTGTACAGCAATAAAAGAATTGAGCAAAGGGATGCAAACAAAAAAATTTTTTAAAAGGATCAGTGAGCTGCTAGCCACCAGCAGCACCTGGAGCCACTTCCCTGTTCCTGCCTGGGCAGCTCACCGGAGGAACACACTCACCTTTTGGCCTTTTTAGCTCCAGAACTCAGAAGCAGATATTTCTTTTGGAACATAAAGCTTACAGGGCTTCACATGATTTCAGAGCCCAGACTAGTGTTGCATCCATTAGTCAGAGAAATATTTCTTCCTCCTCTGAAATCCTGAATCAGTTCTTGGTCTCCGATCTTTTGGCAGAGATTACGACTGGCAAATTGTGTTGGTTGCCAACAGTTCCCCCTCTTGCTGCATATCCAATAGTGAATTGCTTAACTTATCTCTGCAGTATCTCACATCCTGACCTGCTACATTACTTTAAAACACAAGAAAAAACACAGGAATGACAAAAATAAAATAAAATAAAATGTAGCTACATCTGTGGGATCCCTGAGACCCATTTCTTGAGGTGTGATTAACCACCTGATTTGTGCAGTACTAGCAAAAGCACTCAGAGAAGAATTAGCATCCTGAGGAGAGCACAATAACACCTTAAATCTTGACCTGGGCTAAGTGGCAGCCTACATTAATATATAATAGCATAAGCTGAATAAAGGAACACAAATAGAGAGGACTGCCTCGCAGTGGCTCCCATGTGAATCCAGAAGAAATGAAATAATACGTTTTCTGATTGGGGAAAAAAATGAATAGAGACTAGCTTTGTCTTGGAAGATGTATCATACTTGCTTATATTAATAACTCCTGGTTTTTACACTAAAATATACCTGGATTTTTTTCTAATAATTATGCTAAGAAAAAAAAGAAGAGGAAAATGTATCTATGCTAAATATGTACCATTACACTGAAAAATCTGTGAACTCCAAGTCAGGCAAGGTGATAGCTGGTGATCAACCATGATGAGGCCAAGAGTGCAGATTTTGGGGCTGATAGCTATTCCATGAGTAGGTTACCATCTCCAATTTCAGCACTTTTTGGTAGAGACCATGTCAGGCTGGGGCTCTGACAGCAGGTGAGATGCACAGCTATGTATAAAATGGCAAGGTGGGAGTCTGAGCATGGCTTTGTGCATACTGAGCTGGATCCAGGGCTTGCAGTGACCTGCAGAGGCTCCTGGCTGCACTCTTACTGTGAGTGTGCGCGTGTTGGGTTCCACACTTGACAAACCTATGCAAGAGCATGTGATGTTTTCTCATTGATAAAAGAATGATTGAATGAGCAGTTCTTGGTGACAATCCATCTCATTGATAAAAGAATGATTGAATGAACAGTTCTTGGTTACAGAAACCACACTGAAGAAGGATTACCTGATAGAAAGCAACTGCAAGATCAAATAAACAAGTATTGCTAGAGGCATGGTAAGACGTGTTGTGCTGTATTCACAGAGGAAGGGCTGGGTTTACTGGGCAGCCCAAATCCCTGTGAGAAAGAGACAACTGGTGAGACTCACAGATTTTCAAGCAAATGCTCAATTGCAATGTTGGTGTTAACCTCTGTCAGGTCCCCAAATGACTCCAAGTTGTCAGTTTCTTCCTCACTACCTGCATGACACAACATAACTCAAATTAGCCTAATTGTGAC
This sequence comes from Acanthisitta chloris, assembly GCF_000695815.1. Classification (NCBI taxonomy): domain Eukaryota; kingdom Metazoa; phylum Chordata; class Aves; order Passeriformes; family Acanthisittidae; genus Acanthisitta; species Acanthisitta chloris. Next base: position 15,876 of record NW_008679563.1, on the reverse strand, counting down.
CCAGCCAATTCCCCAGTTGCTCCTTGTTAAATCAGCTCCATGGGGACAGGGGTGGTTGGAGGCTTGTGATGCTCTGGCTGCTAAGCTCTGCTTGTTGGGCTGCAGTTGCTCTTTCCAGCATATGTTGCTTATTTGGGTTAATCTGTCCTGCTATTTTATAATGGCACTTTAGGGACTCTAGGCATCCTAGGATGCCTTTGACCATGCAAACTGTCACACTTCCCCAGCAGCCTGGTTCCTCTGGATCAGTTCAGCCAGCAGCATCCAGCACCTGGTGCTAAGGGAGATGGACTGAGGGCAAAATTTGCCCCCAACTTCAGTTACAAGGTGGGTGTGATAAGAAAAGTTGTGCTTCGGGTGTGCAAGCCTGTGTCTTTTCAGCAGTTTTCTAGGGGAAACAGCCTCAGCAGGTGGTTGTTTTTCAGCTTTGCTCTACCAGCTCTTTCACAGGGCAGCCAGGGTGGTTTCTCTGGGTGGGCTGCTACAGTGCCAGGGGAGGTTGTACCTGCTCCAAAGTCCATCCAACTTGTGTGGGCTTTCACACCCACCCTGCCTGTAAGGATGGGGGCACTGCACTGCACTGCATGTATCTCTGTGTAATGAGAGATACAGGCACAAGTCCTGTCACAGATAACCTTCCTGTTATCTGCCTTTCTGGTTTGTGTGCATCTGGAGTGAGTTCAGCTGCAAAGAGATAGACAGACCATGGAGATCTTGTGGTTTAATTTGAGATTGTCATCCAGAAGTAAGGGGGTAATTATCTTTCTAAATCTGTGTGTTTTGACAATGTAGAAAACAACTTAGAGTCAAACAGGGGTCATTGACTTGTTTTATTCTTGTCCTAGAATGACAAAATGTAAATTATTACACCAACAATGTGCCAAGGTTTATGGTAAGCACAGAAATGTTTCATGTCTCTGTCATACCGGAATGAAGACTTCACCCTTGTGTGCTCTGGGTTCAGTTTGTTAAACATAGCAGGCAGCATGAAATGCAAATAGGAGTTCTGTGTTAGATGTGTGCTAGCTTGCAAAGAGACACAAGTGGAAACCAAAACTCAGGTGAGAGAATCTCTGAACTAGCTCAGTGTGTGAAGAGGCTGGTTGCTTTGCTGCAGGATGTAGGTAACAGAGAATGTGAGAGAACAGGGCCCCCTGAACAGGGTCAGAGATTGATTTGACTGTAGAAAGTGTGTTTGCAAAGGCTAATCCCTGAAAGTAATTGGCATGATCCAATCCAGCTCTCAATTCATGTACAGTCAGGCTGCTACCTAGTATATCCTGCCCCTCTCACTTAACATCCAGGAGCTAGCAACACTTTGTGCCAGGAATACAGGATGACTCATTTGAGCTGTCTTGTTTGAAGAAATCAGGTCCCTGATTGCACTGGTTATTCTGAAGCCTTCTCTCTCTCTCTCTCTCTCTCTCTCTCTCTCTCTCTGAGAAGAACGAAGTATGCCCAGAAGATGCGGAAGGTCATTTTTTCAATATGCAAATAATGTCCTTCACTAAGTTTATTCTTTGTCTAAACAGAGGTGAAGGGTGCCCTCCATGCTCTCACGAGACTAAAGATAGCACAGCACATACACACCAGGCATGAGGCTGTTCTTAGGCTGGCTATGGGCCTTGTTGAATTAAGCATCACAGGACAACTGAGGTGAGCAGGCACCTCTGGATATGGGCTGGTCCAGCCCTGCCCAGAAGAGAACCAGCTAGAGCAGTCTGTCCAATGCCACCTCCACTTGGGTTTTGAGTATTTCCGAAGGAGAGAGTCACAACTTCTCTGGGCTCATGGCACAACTTCAGCCTGTTCCTGTGTTTGACTGCCCTCACAGTAAAAAAAATGAACAAACGTAAAGCTTTAACTTTTAACAAAACTGCTTGCATTTCAATTTTGTTCTGACACTGTGCCCAGAGGAGTCTATGGAGGAGAGTTCTTTGCTTTTGCTCCATCAGGTATAAGATCCCCAGGGAGACATCTCAAGCCTGGATGTATTTTTATCTTTTCCAGAATATGCAATTTAGCTGCCAAATTTGTAAAAACACAGATTGGTATATCCATCTTTTCTCCTCTCATCCCCCAACACCACATTTTTATTGGTCTGTTCTTGCCAGCTGTTGCTCTATTTGCCGTCATCCTCTTCTGGAGAGTTGGATGATTTCCCTGGTTGCCAGTCAGCCTCCTTTGCCTTTCACATCCTTCTCTTTCCTGTGGCACACTGATTCCTGGGCTGAAGGGTAGCAGGGGTTTGGTGGCCTGCCTCAAGCTAGGTGGCCAGACCTTGGGCCACAAATGTGGGATTTTTTTCCGAGGAGAAAAAGGATATAAACTTGACTTCCCATAGTACATATGTTCAGTAAGGCAGCAGCTGTAGAGCTGTCAAGAGGAACCCAGGAGAAAAGTGAAATGTGTAGGTTTGGGGTTTTTTCTGTTTTCTAATAGAAGGAGGCATTCAGCACAGTAGAATGCTAAGCCTCTTAGACATAAACAAAATAAATAGTTTAAATAATAAAATGATCATTTTAAACTAGGCACAGAGCTGGCATTGCAGCCCTGCTTCCCTTGAGAGCTGTGTGTGCCCTGGAGCTGGTGCTCACAGAGCTCCATTATTCCCGGCAGGGGCTCAAAACAGGAATTGGCCCTTGAAAAGAGTCATGGAAAACGAGGCCAAAGCTGGCAGGCTCAGCCAAGCAGGATGGGCTCCTTCCAGGCTGAATCCTGCAAGTAGATGGGGCAGGAAGGTTTAGGAACCAGCTGGAGATACTTTCCTGTTTCCATATCCAAGAGTGTTCCTCCTCAGCTCTCAAACGAGCAGAGTACTGGTTCACAGCTCCATGTCCCCCACAGCTAGTTCTTTTGGGATCAGAGAGAGAAAGTGGGCAGAGGTTCAGGGCTTCACAATCCCATTCCTTTAGAACTGCAGAATCTTTATTTAGATAAGGAACTGAGAAGCAGAACCTGAAAATAAACAGCTTTTATCTTTTCATATCTTTCTAGCCCTGATTATTTATGTTTTTCCCTCACAAACAAATATTCTCTCTTACATGTAAACACCAATATTTCCTTCAATAAACTTCCAGCAGAGGTCTGAAATAGCTGTGTGTCTCCAAAAAGTCATATTATTTGAATAATTCCTACTTCAGACAGGCATTTACAAAACAAAGTTGTCTGTGAGTAAAGTACCCCTTTTTTCTTTTTTTTTTCAGTGAAAAAAAGCAGTACTTTGAAGATTAAAACTCTCAAAGATTCATGGTTTTTACAGCTGCACTTATGCTGCATTCATATTTCTACTGGAAATTACAATTTTGTGTTTAAGAAGTTGGCAGATTCCGTTTGTGTTGAGCGAAACGGTGACATTGAGAGTCATGTAAAGGAAGTAGGAAACGAAGCTCTAAGCCCCAGGGTAGTTGGCAAAGTTTTAATATATGTTGTGAGGTGGGAAAAGTGTGCAATTTCATAACTGTTTTTCAAATCAAAATATCCAGAAAGGTTTCAGTTTAAAAGGGATCCACTCATTGACTGGTACTTCTGTCAAAGCCACACACTACCTGACTAAAGCTGCATGCTTAGAATCATAGAATCATGTAGGCTGAGTCCAACCATTAAGCCAGTGCTGCTAAGTCCACCACTAGCCCAGGCTACTAAGTGCCACATCTACACATCTTTTAAATTCCTCCAGGGATGGTGACTCCAGCACTGCACTGGGCAGCCTGTTCAGTGCTTGACAACACTTTCAGTAAAGAAATTTTTCCTCTAATCTAATCTAAACCTCCCCTGGCATTTGAAACACTTGAGGCCATTTCCTCTTGTCCTATCCCTTATTACTTGGGAAGAGATACCAACCCTCACCTGGCTATGTCCTCTTTTCAAGTAGTTGCAGATAGATAAGGTCCCCCCAAGCCTCCTTGCCTCTAGGTTGAGACACCCCCCCTCCAGCTCACTCAGCCACTCCTTATCACTAATCTAAACCTCCCCTGGCATTTGAAACACTTGAGGCCATTTCCTCTTGTCCTATCCCTTATTACTTGGGAAGAGATACCAACCCTCACCTGGCTATGTCCTCTTTTCAAGTAGTTGCAGATAGATAAGGTCCCCCCAAGCCTCCTTGCCTCTAGGTTGAGACACCCCCCCTCCAGCTCACTCAGCCACTCCTTATCAGACTTCTACTCCCCTCAATTACAGCTTCTTGAAGCCACTGCAAGGTTTTTGCTGTAGTAAGTGGGAACCCTCCTGACAGAGGCTTTTGGTTGTAAGGTCTTCCATCCTCTCTGATATATGTGACATGTGCAGCCACTTGCATTATTTTGGATGAAGCACTTCCCCATCCTAGCACCTGCTCTGAATTTCTCTGTTTTGGAAATTTTCTAACAATTTAAAACAGCTCTCTGTGATCCTATATGGTCAAGCATGCTGATCTGCTTTTTTGTTTATTAGCTTAAAATATGCTGTAGGTCTGTGTCAGTATTTCCTTGCAAGTCAGGCTGGAACCCCCAAAGTTCTCTTTCTGTGGCTGTTATAACCAAAAAGAAATAAATTTTGCCTAGTCCAACAGCCATGACCTTTTCAACCTCAAGTGCTTGTGCTGAATTCTATGTGAGTTAGCAATTTTTCCTTCAGCATTTAGCAAAAACTCTTTGCCCTACAAATAACTTTCACAAATGCAAAAACTGGTTGCTAATCAGACAGGAGAAATGTCTGGCATTTGGTGAGGCTCACTAAGTTCGTGGCTCTCAACATGTGCACTGCTGCTAAAGAGCACCTGGGAATGAGGTGAGCTGGTATTTGCACCCACAGGAACATCTGGGGCATGGAGGTGATCTGACCTGTAGAGCTTAAGCGGCACTTAATTTGTTCCTGTTGGTCCAGCGGAGGCACCAGACACTGTGATCAAACACCTTGCTGTTCAACCAAGATAAAAGATGCCTACTTCTAACTTACTTTGCTAATAATGTGGCTGAGCTTATTGTGGTGGAGAAAACCCACCACCACCACATGGGAAGAAGGCAAGGAGGATTTCTTGGGTTTCAGGATGAGTGGACAGTGAGGTGGATTGAGAACTGGCTGAACAGTAGATCCCAGAGAGTCATAGTCAGGGGCACAGTGTCACTAGTGGTGTCTCCCAGGGTTCAACACTGTGCCCAGTATTGTTTAACTTACTCATCAACTACTTGGATGACCAGGTAGGTGTCCCCTCAGCAAGGTCGCTGATGACAAAGCTGGAAGGAGTGGCCAATACCCCAGAGCACTGTGCAGCCCTTCAGAAGGACTTTGACAGGCTGCAGAGTTCAGCAGAGAAGAACCATCTGAAGTTGAACAAAGGCAAATGCAGGGTCCTGCACCTGGGGAAGAATAACCCCATGCAGAAGCACAGGCTGAGGTCTGACCTGCTGGAAAGCAGCTCTGCGGAGAAGGACCTAGGAGTCTTGGTGAACAACCTGTCCATGAGCCAACAGTGTGTCCTTGTGCTAAGAAGGCCGGTGGAATCCTGGGGTGCATTAGGAAGAGCATTGCCAGCAGGTTGAGGTAGGTGATCCTGCTCCTGTACTCAGCCCCAGTGAGGCCACATCTAGAGTGCTC
>NW_008679563.1:0-10064 GCF_000695815.1 Acanthisitta chloris | reverse complement strand
AAGTTCCACCTGAATATGAGGAAGAACCTCTTTACTGTGTGAGTAACTGTGCATGGGAGGTTGTGAGGTATCCCTCACTGGAGATACTCCAGAACTGTCTGGAGGCAATTCTGTGCAATGTGCTCTAGGATGACCCTGCTTGAGAAGGGAAGTTGGATCACAGGACCCCCCGTGGTCCTTCCAACCTTAACCATTCTGTGTGATTCTGTGGTTAGGTATGCCTTGACTTGCACCCTTGTCTGGTAGAATGATATTTCCTGCAGCTTGGCTTGTACCAGGATAACTGGGAAGCAGACTGGATAGTGAGAGGAAGGTAAGCCAGTGTTTGGCTGGTGTGCAGTTAGCCTGGCAGGGGGAGATGAAGCCAGTAGAGACACCAGCTCTGTCCAAAGCAGGCTGAGACACTCCGTGTTTATGTTTTTGTAGCCTTACACAGGAAAAAAGACTAGTTATTGTGAGAAACGTGCCATATGTTGTTGCATATGCCTCAAACATCTGCATATGTACCCAGGGATCTGATGAGATATATGATGAGCTTCTGTTACAAATCTAACAAAGAAAGAATTCTGTTTTGGAATTTTTAATTCATTTTTTAAAACTCTTTCTAAGGCTCTTTGAGGGAAGTTAACCTCCTGGCTTTGTCTTCATGGTATTTCATGAAACCTGCAGGGACCAGTGCACATAGAAGAAACAACTGGCAGTTGTTTGTCTAAGAGCTACCAATGCTCCCACCATTCCTGCAGATGTCTGAAGGCTGAATGAGTTGTCCAAAACTTGTCCACTGCTACCAGGCAAATAGCAGAGGACCAAAACAGATTCAAACTAAAATTACTCAAACAACCTAAACAGATGCTTTTGCATCTTCCATCATTCTTTTTGTCCCTGGCTGATTCCTACAGGTCATAAAAGTAGTACAACGTAAAGAAATCACAGAGTGCTGTGCATCCAATAGTGACTTTGTTGAGGTAAAAAATTTAATAGAGTTGCAAAAATTAGCTCAACAAAACATCAACAAAATCCACATAGCAGTTCAGAAGAAATGGGATAAAGGATACTGTTCCTCATGCTTAAAGATGTCATGGATAGCCCAGCTGTCTGGTTGATCCAAGACATCCAGGAGCAGTGACTACAGGAGATCTGTTCATCATATATGGAAATCTTTCCATTTTCCCCAAAGTTACAGTGTCTTCATCATGAAGGAGTTTATAAAACACTGATTTTGTGCTGTGTTCATACAGTGCCCAGCATGAGGGTATCTCCCATTACAGCAAAATTTGTCAGACAAAAAGGGTCAGGGAAAATACCACATATCAGGGAATAAAGTGATTTTTGTCTAGTTCCCCACTAAGCTAGGGAGGATGCCATGGGGCTATCAGGCATGAAGTGCTTCTCCTGGATAGAGAAAGAGACAAAGAGAGATTTCCATGTGAAAATGATCCACCTCATTCAGTTGTACTTGTGGTGCAAAATTCTTAACCACATGTAAATTCCCCCAAAAGTTTTAAGGCAGAAGTCATAGGATCACAGAATTATTTAGGCTGAAAAAGAGCACTAAGATGATTGAGTCCAATAGCCATGCTCACCACTAAACCACGTTCCTAAGTGCCACATCTACAAGCCTGTGGACCTTGCTTGTTTCCACCTCTCAGGTGGGACTATGAAGCAGCTTTGTGGGTTTCAATGCCTTAAACTCACAGGTTTTGCACTTGCTGCAGGGAATTGCCTGCTGTGCTGTGGGCTCAGATGGGGCAAGGGGGTGGCAAGGAGATTGGAGGCACTGTCAGGCAGTCCTGAAATACTCCACTTGTACAAGTCCCTACTCAGAGGGAAACAGTGGTAGGAAGACAGGTTTACTTGCTGTCACCTACAAGTGGGTGAAGACCTGGTGGTACCCAAGGGTTGATGTGTGTTTCTGCTCAATGTTTGCTGGCAGCCCTTGGCCAGGCAGGCTGCCAAGCCCAGCTCCTCTGCAGCAGTGTTGCAACAAGTCCTTAAGGCATATGTTTGACGTGCCGTTTTAAGGCTCTGTCAGAGTTCCTCACCATTGCACTGGATGGGGAAATGATTGAACACATTTCAGCATGTCAGAGGGTTAACAGCCCATCCAGGCATTGCTCACAAACCTCTCCAAATAACTGCATAGTTTCAAGACTGCTATAACCGGGTTCCATAACTGCAGTTGTAATGAAATCTTTTTATAATGGGGATATTTGCTTCTAATTCAGTATTAAAATTATCTATTTCAATATGGAATCAACGTTTTAGAAAAGTCGATGAATATTTGTGGATGGTCTTGGGTGAAAACTGTTAAAAAATGAGAGGAAAGAGCCCAGACTGAAGCCCTGTGTTTCAAAATAATGCAAAGTAAGAAATAATGTATCATCAGTTTATTCAGCATTGCTTGCAACCTGCTCTTATATGTCAGAGATATGAGAGCATATGATTCCTACAGAAGGTTTCTTGGATGGCAAAAAAATCCTAGATATTACTTGAATTACGTGCCAATAGCTCAGCATTTGTGGAAGGTGTCATCTAATTAAACCAGAATTTTTAAGTACCAGATAGCATGAAGACCAGTAATAAGAGAGTAAGATCCGTCTGTATTACAGATGGGATGTGCAACTCTAATAGTATGGCTTTAGGCAATATTTAATTGAGTAGTTAAATTATCTTTTCCAGACGGGAAAATAAATTACTGCTCATCTCTCCAATTTATTTTAGCTTCTCCACATTCTGTTTCCTGAGGGAGTCGTGAGGGAGTGTGGGACATCCCCAAATATGCCTGGGATGATTTATTCTCCCCATGCACCATAATTCCCTCTTCAAGGAGGGTGTCTTTTATAAGCATGTGGAAGTTGGTGTGTGTGTAATTGGCTGAGTTCTCCTCTTTTCTTGATCTGCTAATCACTGTGATGCTAATCACAGCGATGCACTTACATGTGTGTGTGCTTTTAGATACATTCTTTTAAAAAATGCAGGAGAGATAATTACTGGTTCAGCATCCTGCAGTCAAATCCAGAGCACATGTCCCACTGGGGCGATGCAGTTTGCCCAAGAATCTTTTCCAAGCTTTGGGACAGACTGAAAATCTTCACTTTGACTCTCAGCCTTTTGTAGCTTGAGGTTACTTGGGGAAATTGTGTCAAATTTCAGATTGTGATTCCTCAGGTTGCCTAAACTCAGCCAAATAAGCACACATAAATGCATGATATTCTGTGTGGTACATGGGAGCAGAACTTAAAATGTTGGAAAATTTCAGTTAAGTATAGGATCCACATGATTACAGATCTCCAGCTGGATGAACTTTTTCCATGGTCAAACATCTGCATACAAGCACAGCCATGTGAGAGTGTGCTAACTCCTGGGCTTTATGCTGGCTGCAGGAGCACAGCCAGTATTTGATCTGGGATTAAATCTTCTGCCCCAGAGTCACTCCTTGGAAAGTCTTGAGCAGATCTGAGTCAGCTGGTTGGGTTGGTACCCAGCTGCTGGGCTGTGTTATGTGAATGTGATGGTCTTGAACAAGTGTTTCAAGCCTAAAAACAAATTTCTCAAATCTTGCAGAAACACAGCCTGGATGCCCTGTGATTTCTGAATATTTGTGAATGCAGTAACAGGCCTGTATGTGTGGCAGACTGATGGACTCAGTCTGCCCATTTCCAAACAAAGTCACAACTTGCTTTCTAGTTGGCCACATCCCCAGTCTGCCCATTTCCAAACAAAGTCACGACTTGCTTTCTCGTTGGCCACATCCTGGCCATGGGTCTTGGCCATGGGCCGGATGAGATAACCATGTTCTCCTTGTGTGGCCTGAAATTCTGGGGGGAAGAGGAGGGTGAAGTAGCTTTTAAAGCACTTGGGGAGGAAAGGCTCTGTAGTAGTGCAGGATGATCCTGTTGTTATTGGAGTGTTATTACATCTGAGAATAACTTAAGGGACAAGAGAAAATTACTTTTAAAACTGCAGGTGGTCTATTTTTCCCCTTGGTAAAAGCTTTTTCTGACAATATTAATAAAAAGTTGCTTTAACGAATATGGATGTTTTTGTTGTATTGCCCAGAAACTCTAGAAGAGGCTGTAGAAGATGTCTTCAGGGAAAAACACTGACTGGAAAAGCAGAGGGTACAAGCTGACACTTGAAATGTTTCTCTTGAGACATGCTGAGCAGACAGTGTTTCCAGGCTATAGAGATGCAGTATGGACAGCATGAGCCCTGGAAAACTCCTGTGCTTGGTCTGAGTTGTTACCTGTGCTGTTAGTGAGCACAGACACAAGCTCAGTGACAGCTGAGATGCTTCATGTTTGCCATGGGAAGTTTAACATTGAGCATGCACAGGTCTGTGGAAAGGGGCAAGGAAGATCCACTTATCCATGGAAATGTCAGAGCCCTGGGTGTGAAGGAAGTCCCAGGGGGCACTTTAGCACTGCAAATCTGCTCCACAGGCAGGAGCATTCCCTCCTCTCCTGCTCTGGTAACCTGCTCTTCTGCTTTGAACTCAACCTCGCTTTCTTCTAACCAGACAGACTTCTCCAGCACTCTGGTCCTTCCTGTGAGGAATAGGTTTGCTTTGCTTTGCCCCGTTCCAATCTCACTGTCCTGCAGGTATTTGATAGAGATGGAGAAGGCTGCACCTTGCACACGTGTGAGAGGCAGGACCTCGGCCACTAGCCATGGCCAGATCTCTGACCTGGGGCTGCTGCCAAAGAAGGGGTAAGAAAACAGCCCCTCCAAAATGGGTTTTGGCTCAGTAGATTCATTATCCTTTCTGAGACCAGGAGCAAGGGCTCCCGGGGAGAGAACAGGTTCATCCACTACAGCCAATATCCCTCTGCAAGAATCAGTATGTTGGGAACTGGGAGTTAGCCCTTCTACCTGTGATGGAAAGGATGCATGTCCCTACAATAACAATTTTATTTTTAAAATGAGGGAACTGCTTCTTAAGCTGCCTGGAACATTAATTTAATACAGACAGTTTCTGAAAGGACTTTACTAGCCAGCCTGATATCAATAAGCCTGTCTCTCTCAGACCAGTCAAGTTTAGGCCTTTCAAGCAACCAACCCTGAGGCACTGCTCTGTGGCAGGATCAGTGCTTCAAGGGGTGGCTGCACAGTAAAGATACAAGGCTTGGTCTGCACCCAGGACTATATATAGCAGTAAATTTAGTCTCCAAACATATTTTACTGCATGTCTCTGCACATCCATAAATGATGTTCCACATTGCCATTGCAGAAATACTAAATACTTGCTATTTCTATGTTTTCTTTAATTAAAATGTATTTCAAGCCTGATCGACACTGGATTCTAGTGATTTGTTGCTTTCAGTGGTGAGCACTCATTGCCTTTCTGTTCTTGTGCATGTTTCCTAGCTGCAACATGAGAGCTATTTTTTCTTTCTGGGTTTGAATCTGGTGGCTGAAATGTGGTTGGATTTTTTATTATTCCTTTTGATAAAAAAAAGAGGACCTTCTGCTAGGTAAGCCTGGACTTCAAAGCTGCTTTTCTCTGCCTTTCAGATCCTTCCTTTACAATGGAGTACTCTGCATTGACTCTGACACAGAATGCTCATTAGAAAGATATCCTGATAGTAATGGACAGACACAGATCTGTTTCTGCTCCTGCCCAGGCTGCTCCAAAGGCTGATTTGGGAGAAACTTCAATCCAATTGCATTTTTGTAGTGTGAACCAATATCTGCTGGAAAGGTAGAGTTTACTCCCCTCCATCAGTCACAGAATATATGTAAGTTGAATGAGAATGTGGTTAAGTAGATGTGGGAGAGCTGTTCCCCATGGAAATCTTGAGGACCAAAGAGGGCTGCAGGAGTGAAAATAGCAAGGTAAGTGATTACATTGTCCCCTTGCTAGACAAGCCCTTCAGAAAGGCATCACATGTTAAAGGCTTTAGATACCTGGCTTCCCTGAGCCCTGTGAAGTGCAAATTCCCAGGTCTGGCTGTGGCTGCTGCTTTCAACGAGTTCACTGCCTCACTCAATGCCAGCATGCTGATGTGGAGGTTAACTTTTTTAGAATTCCAGTTTAGGGGCTTAGTGGCTTGTAGAAGTTGAGCCAAGTGAGTGGCTGCTGCTGACAACATAGCTGTACTTCTGCACCTGAGCTATGCTGAAGAGCTCTTAGTCACCCAGCAGAGGATCATAGTAAGGCTTGAGTTGGAAGGGACTTTAAAGATCATCCAGTTCCAACCCCCTGCCATGGGCAGGGACACCTTCCACTAAACCAGCTTGCTCCAAGCCCCATCCAACCCAGCCTTGAATACTTCCAGGGATGGGGCTACCACATCAACTTGTGCCTGTGCCTCACCAGCATATCACGTAGGCTCCAGCCTCTCACCTCTGGTACACAACCATGAGAAATGTAGCCATGTGCGCATATCTGTTACACAATGTGGATTCTGTGAACCAAAAACCTGCGAGTGGTGACTGTGCAGGGCTCAGACTGTGAGGAACATACACATTGTTCATGTCAGCAAGCTTCCACCTGCTGTTATAGAGGGTCCTCTGACATCCTCCTCCCTGTTGTGCCAGTACTTGCTGGTGTGAATGGTGACACTACTGGTATGTTTCCATGAGTACCTCTTTGTAAGGCTACTATTTGGGTAACATTCTTTCAGGTTTCATCTTTTCAAGCTCTGATGCCTGATTGTAGGCAATGTATAGAGCTGGTGCTAGTACCTGCCCACACCAGGGCAGGCAAGGTCTGGGCACTTCATGTTCTCTGTCCTTTCAGAGAAGTGTTGACATGGCAGTGGGGTGCTGTGGGAAGAAAAGTATGCTTCCTCAAACTGTTTTCTGCTCTGCAGCAGTGCATAGCATTTCAGGGGCTGTTTTAACCCAGAAGGAGCATTGAATTTGCACTTTCACTGCTTCTGGTGCCTCAGCTATTTCACTGAGAAATAGCACTCACACTCCTACTGTGATGAGATGACTTTTCCAGGGTCATCGTGATGCCCAAGTCTCAATGCCACAAAGTAAGAAAAGTGTATCTGTCTTCAATGGAAACTGGTTGATATTTGTGATTCAGACAGGATTCAGGTCCTTGGGCTGCTCAAGGAGAAGATGAATGAAAGTCATGGACATTTACGTTAGTGCTGATGGCCACCCTACAGGTCCTTGGAGGGCATGGCCAGGCCTCCACTGACCTCCATTTACTCTGCAGGAGCTGGCTGAGGCTCCTGTGACACCATCTCCATCTCCCCACAGCCAAGCTGCTCACAGCTGTGCCTTCCCCACTGTTGCGGTGACTTTTTCCACATGGAGCATCACCAGTTGTCTTTGAGAACCTGAAACTGCCTACTGTAAGTTGTGCCCAGTACTCAAACTAACCACACAGTGCCAGTTGCTGTTTGCTGCCTGGCCAGCTGATCCATTCACCTCCCATCAGCTGGGGGTTTGACCCACCTCTGAGCCCACTGTTATCTCTGAATCTTGGGTGATGACCTAGAGTTTCTCCAGGCCAAAACATCACCAAACCAGAAAAAGCATCATGCGTTTTTAGTAGATCCACCCCCAGAGCTTTGCCTCTCTGTGCCTGTTCCTCACTATCCCCAGATTTGTTCTTGCATCATAACTTTAGCTCTTCTTGTTATTGCCCTGTCTCACACCCCAGGTGAGAATGAGCATGATACTTCAGTTCTCATCCCTCCCCTTATGAGTGACACTTCAAAGAAATCCATGTAGTGACACAAGTGATTTTTATTAACTCGTAGGACTGTATTTTATGCTCTGAAGGAACACTTCACATAAAGGCTTTGACATTTTTATAGAAATGGCTATAACTGTGTTATTTCATATGAGGAAGAATTTATTAAGCCTAGATCTGGATCTCCTTTTTATGTTATGCAAATGACTAATAACAGCCCTTCTTCATTACCTGCTCAGTGCTTGGGCCAGGGCTATTAAATCCCCCTTTCCCTTCCTTCGGTCTGCATCTATCAGACTGTCACATTAGGCTGCAACCTCATCAGAATTTGTAAAACCAGCCCAGGCTTGTATTGGGATAGGAGGCTGCAAAATTAAACTGTGAGTTGCAGAACACAATGTTTCTTTGGCTGTTCTGAGAAGAGTAAACTGAGGTATTTCAGGGTACGGTGTGTTGAATGAGGCATGACACCACCTTGATTACATGTAATTATGAAAAATTTCATAACAACCATATAGTGGGGGGAAAAGTAAAGGTTCATTTGTCTTACTGCTCTTCTCAGATTACACATCCTGCTTTTTGTATTTTCCAGAGAGGTTTCCACTGTGTATCATCTGGACATGCAATCTTCCTCTCCAACGCTGCTGCTCCTTGCTCTGCTCTTGTCCTGGAGGTGGCTACAGAGGAGGGCTGGGGGATGTAGGACACTTGGCAGGGCTGCTGGGACACGCCTGGGAAGACCCCACTGCATTCTGAGTGATCTTTAAACCTTCACACTTATAAGACAAATCTTAATTCTCTGAAAATCTTTCAGTGGCTTGGAGAATTGTTTGGGAGTTGTGTGATACAGTACATGTTTAAAAGCAATAAGGACTTTTCCTTATGTAAAGTCAACAGAGCAGTGAAGTGAGTGCCAAAGAGTGTAGCCATCCCAGACTCGTCTGTTGATGCTTTGTTGAGGACAGTCCCCTGGGAAGCAGATGGGAACTGAACTTTAACTGTGTATCCCACAAGAAAAACCCATTTCTCATCAGTCTGGGATGTCCACCTAACCACTGAATCTGGGTAAATGATCTGAGGACACTAGTTGCTTCTCTGGCTTCTGAGTGTTCTGAACATACCAGCTGAATCAAGTCCTGTAGGTGAGAAAAGTAAAGAAAGGCTTTTTTTTTTTTGATGGATGTGGATGGGATTTTGTGTGGGTTAAACACCAACTGTTCAGAATCTTTTGTGGATGGATCTAGCCCAACTGATATGAAGTGGCATGTGCTGAGTGAAAAAATACGTATCTGAGGGAGTTCCTGGCCATCATTTTATGGAAGAAAGGAAAAGAAAAAGGAATTCCTGTGAATTTCATTTTCTTAGCAGGGAAAAGCTATCAGCACTCTTCCCAGGGCAATTCCAGGAACTGTAATTATGCTTTTGTGCATCAAAGGAGAAGTGTGTTTACACCTGACCTGGTCTCTGGGTAGATGAGATGTTCTGTCTTGGGAAATTGTCACCTTCAGGCCGGCTGCTCTCACACAGCTAATGCAGAGCACAATTTTCTCCTGCAGTGTGGTTGTAGCAACCTGCCAATGTTCACCCAAGGCAACAGCAGTCTTCTCTGCTTTCGTGGCCTTTAGGTCAGACTCTGACTCTGTCCTGACAAATAGTGCTAATGTAGATTCTTAGAGCTCAGTCTGTGATTTCCACTATATAGTATTAACCTAGGGAAAAAGAAAAGCATTTGTATCCCAGCAAAACACAGTCATAATTTAGATACAAGGTAATTACCTGTGCTGATGTCTGGATTGATGTGAACATCACCAGCATCTGCTCTTCCTGAACTTGTGACCATCCTTTCATTGGCACCCCTGGGCATGGGCCAGGTCTGCTGCAGAACTGGTTGTGCCAATCATCCATGGTGCCAGAGCAAGGACAGACGTGTGCCGTGTGCTGGGGGCCCTGCTGCAGCTGAGTCCTCACAGGTGATGGTGTGGCTTGAGCCTGTGTTCCGGTATCTCACAGTTCACTGATGAGCAGAGCAGGTTAGGACTACAGAGCTGCAGTCTGTAAATTAAAAATAGATGCAAGACTATAAAATATTATGCAATTACGCTAACATATTTTTTCCCCTTTAACAGCTGGAAATAAACTTCTTTGATTGGGCTTAGCAACAATTCCTTTTCTACTGAAATAATTTCCAAAAAGTACAGTCTGCTTCTAGAAACGTCTTTAAAACAGGGGCGTTTATTAACCGTTTCATTAACCCCCAGGCCCAGACCGCCTGCCTGCCCAGGGCTGCCAGATCAGCTGGAGCTTCAGGGCACCCCAAGCCTGGTCTGGGGCTCTGTGCAGTGGCGCTGAGCAGCGCATGCCGCAGCCCGGTGTGTCGCGGACACGGGTGGTGGGATGGGGCCGGGTGGGT
>NW_008679562.1:0-1187 GCF_000695815.1 Acanthisitta chloris | reverse complement strand
AGGACAGTGAGGTGGTGGAGTTGGGCCTCTATGTGAGAAGGTAGCAGGAACACGTGGAGCTCTGTGTCGTTATGTGTGAGCTAGCCGCGTGCTTATGGGTCAGACTTAGCAAGCAGACCAATGTGGATGATGCGGTGGGTGTTTGATCAGGAAAAAGATGCTGTTAAGGCATTCAAACATCTGGAATAAGCCTCATGCTCACAGGCTGTGATCCTCATGCAGAACCTGAAACACCCCTATTTGAGCTGGATGGGAAACACAGCAGGGCACAATCAACCTAGTAGGTTTCCTTCTGGTGTGCATTGATGATAACTTCCACAGGTGATTGAGAACCTGCTCTGCAGAACCTGTTACAAGCAAGGAAATCCTGGTCAGGAGCAGCCTTGGCTACAAGGCCCTTGGAATGGTGGATTTCAGGATCCTGAGACAAGGCAAATAGCAGGACCCTAATTCTGGAATTCAGGAGAGCTGTCTTTTGCCAGTTCAGGGACCTACTTGAAAGGATACAGTGCTGGAGAGAAGAGGGATCCAGAAGGCCTGATTGATTTTTAGGAATGACCAGCTCCAATCTCAAGCATTATCCATTCTGATTTTCAGGAAAGCAGGTGAGGGTGGGTAGGAAAGCAGGTGAGGGGGGCTGGAGGATGAACCAGTAGCTCTTAACAGAACTTGAATATATAAAAATTAAGAGTAGATGTAGTCAGTTGACCTAGGAGGAATGCAAAAATGCCTGAGTGCAGAAACGAGATTAGGAAAGCCAAGATCTACGCGGCGTTGAATCTGCAAAGTGATGTGAGAAGGAAGGATGAGGGCTTCAAAAGGATAACTAGGGAAGATGTGGGCCTGGTACTAAATGGAGTGTCCTGATGACAAAGAATGGTGAGAAGGCCAAGGAGCTCAATGCCTTCTTTGCCTTGGTCTTTACTGGGAAGATCTGCCTTCACGAGTCCCAGTCGCTTGAGACCTCTGGGAAATCCTGGAGCAAGGAAAACGTACCCTTGGTGAAGGAGGATCGGCTTAGGGAGCACTTAAACTGGACATAGCCAGGTAAATGGGACCTGGTGGGAGCACACCCACGAGTGCTGTCAGAGCTGGTTCATGTCATGTGTCTACTCTTGGTCGCCTTTGAAATGTTGTGGAATTTGAGATGAAATTCCCGCGGGCTCCGTCTTCATGAGGGCAAGCAG
>NW_008679561.1:0-1694 GCF_000695815.1 Acanthisitta chloris | reverse complement strand
TTTTTCTTTAAGACCCAAAAAACTTCAGCTTAAAAGCCCAAAAATGATCTTAAACCCCCAAATTTTTCATTTAAAAACCCAAGATTTCACCTGAAAGTCTCAAGACATAACCTGAAAAACCCAAAAATGACCTTAAAATCCAAAAATTTTCCTTTAAGGACCCAAAATTTAACCTAAATCAACCAAGAATGATCAAAAAAATCCAAAATTTCCATTTAAGACCTAAAATTTCACCATGAGGACCCAAAACTTAACCTGAAAATCCCAAAAATGACCTTAAAAACCCCAAAATTTTTTTTGAAGACCCTAAAAACTTAGCCTAAAGGACCCAAAAGTTACCCTAAAATAGCAAAATTTTCCATCAACGACCCAAAATTTCACCTTAAAGTCCCAAAACTTAATAAAATAACCCAAAAAAAACCTTGAAAACCAAAAATTTTTAAGTATCCTAAATTTAACGTAAAACGAGAATGACCTAAAAATTCCAAAATTTTCATTTGAAGACCAAAAACTTCACCTTAAAAAGCCAAAAATGACCTAAAAAATCCAAAATTTCTCTTTAAGGACCCAAAATTTCACCATGAGAACCTAAAACTTCATCTTAAAGACCCAAAAATTACTTTAAAATCCCAAAATTTCTGTTTAAGGAACAAAACTGTCAATAAAATCCCAAGAGTTAATATAAACCCCAAAAAATGACTTTGAATTTTCAAAATTTTCCTTTAAAGATGGAAAATTTTCTCTCATGGACCTAAAACTTGACCTTGAAAACACAAAAATGACCTTAAAAATGCAAAATTTTCTTTAAATCCAAAATTTTCTCTAAACCCAGAATTTTCTTTTAAGGACCCAAAATTCTCCTTTAAAGATCTAAAACTCAAACCTAAAATTCCAAAATTTCACCATAAAAACCCAAAAATGATCTTAAAGACCTAAAACTTCAACTTTAAGTCCCAAAATTTCACCATAAAAACCCAAAAATGACCTTAGAAATCAAAAATTTTCCTTTAAAGAACCAAAAAATTCAACCTAAACACGTAGGGGAGAAACAAAACCTAAAATCCCAAAATTTTCCACTAAAGACCCAAAATTTCACCTAAAAAACCCAAAACTCATCTTAAAAACCAAAAATTTTCCTTTAAGGACCCGAAAAATTCACCTCAAAAACCCAAAAATGAGCCTAAAATTGCAAAATTTTCTATTACAGACCCAAAACTTCACCTTAAAGTCCCAAAACTTCAGAAAAAAAACCAAAAATGACCTTGAGCCTAAAATTGCAAAATTTTCTATTACAGACCCAAAACTTCACCTTAAAGTCCCAAAACTTCAGAAAAAAACCCAAAAATGACCTTAAAATACCAAAATTTTGCTTTAAAGACTCAAAACTTTCTCGTAAGAACCTGAAACTTCCACTTTAAATCCCAAAACTTAATAAAAAACCCCAAAAATTATCCTTAACCCCAAAAATTTTCCTTTAAAACCATCAAAAATTAGCCTGGACGACCCAAAAAATAATCTATAAAATCCAAAATTTTCCATGAAAGATCCAAAATTGCCAAAAATTTCCCCAAAATTCCCAAGTAATTCCCAAAAATTGCACAAAATTCCTAAAAATTCCCCAAAATTCCCAAACATTCCCCAAAATTCCCAAGAAATTCCCCAAAATTCCCAAGTAATTCCCCAAAATTGCACAA
>NW_008679560.1:72972-114600 GCF_000695815.1 Acanthisitta chloris | reverse complement strand
CAGACACTGAGGTCAGGCTGACAGGTCGGTAGCTTTCTGGTTCATCCTCTTGCACAGGTAGCATCAATTCCAGGGACAAGATTCTGTCCTCCTGAAATAGTCAGCAGAAACATTCAGATTAGAGGAAGGTTTTGACCAGAGGAGGTTTTCTTTTTTTGCATGGTGCTAGAGTAACAAAAGATACGGATTTTCACTTCAAGTGTTATTTCTAAACAAGTATTTAAAATTTAAATGTGTGCTTCAGCATGTAAAAAGAAGAAAATGGTCCACTCGCCACCGTGGGAAAGAAGCAGGAGCATATGGCATAGACCCAACACATTTCTGTATTTCAGGATAGTTATGTCATCACAAGTCTATCTGGTTCCCTGAGTACAGTGGATGACATGCTGTTTGCACCTGGGACCCCTCCTCTGAGAGATGCTGTTTTCCTGAGGCTGCCAGTTGAGTTAACTGTGTTTGGCACTCACACTGCTCTTTGGAAAATACAGCATGTGTTAGATAACAGAGAGAATATTTGCTTTTTCAAAGCTGTTATTCAGATCCAGAGAAAAAAAGAGTACAATCAAGTCTCCAAGTGATGTTTCTTAAATGGTTTCTGACTGCTCTCCCATCAGGAGTATCTGATACCTCATTACAAGTTCAAACAAGCTTTTGGATGTATCCAAATTAATCCAAATGTTTGGTGAGGACCCTGCTACTTATTAGGCTATGCGTGATAATTAGGGAATGGAACAGTGAGTGTCTTTCTTTTCATTTTATTAATATTCTGCAATATTTCAACCGTGCCCTGTTAAGCAACATAGGTGTAGTGCCTATGAAGATATGGATGAGAAAGGGGATAAAAAGCATGCTATCTCTTCCTAGTGAATTTATCAAGCAAGACAATGTGACAAAGTTATTTGGTGTTTTGCTATACAGCAATGGTTCAGCAAGATATTTTGCAGAAGAGCTTTCTGTTTCTCTTTTACCTTTACTAAGGCATCCAACCCAGAACTTTAAGGATTTTGTCCCTGGATGATTTGTCTCAGTCAATAAAAATAGTGTCGTGTATGGTGGGCCTGCCAACATAGATAGTCCCAAGGTCCTAGAGGTAGAAACGCTACACACAAAGAACACTTGTCACCTTTCTGCGACCTCAGAGAATGAACAAATCACTGTTCTCTCCCTGCTGTGGAATAAGATCCTTTTTGCCACATTCTTGGGACAGGAAAGGAGTCTAAGTCACTGGCTCTGTGTGACCAGGATAGCTATTCTTACACTGAATCAAAAGAGGGGAAGAAAGTTTGAAGACAATACCTAAAAAGCCTCCCATCTGTTTGGACTGTGGACATTTTCCAGAATCTTATTTACCTTGACAAGCTGGCCATGGGAAAGAACACAAAGTAAAACACTCCTTTTTGCAAGAATAAAATACCCAGTACTGGTACAATGCTCCTTCCTTTTGTTAGGAAAATATGCAGACATGCAACACCAAGAATGTGCTCTGAGTAAATGAATTTTTAATAGCTCATGACCATAAAGATGGCTGCAGATATCAGGGTCAGATTTTAAGGAAGTTGCACATTTATCACATACTGTACATTTCTCAAAGGCTTGTGTGAGTAAGCTGTGGGGAATGAGGATGTGCTCTTCTAAAAGTGGTGTCGTGTGTTACAGGATAATCAATACTAATAAAAGTATAGCTATTTGTAAAAATAAAGCAATCACTATTTCCTGTAACCAAGATGGGATAACTTCATTCACTCGTGTTATTTCTTACACAAAACACTTTTCACAGCATGCCTTTGACACTAATAGTGGCAATTTTGGCTGTGTTTTCAAGCTTACTGCTGGTCTTTTTTGTGGGTAACTCTTTCCAAGCAGTTAAACTCTTACGGATGTGAACATGATAACTGTGTTTCTGCTCATAGGCCTAAAGAGGACGTGATTGTTGGAATTTGTGCTCAGCTGCAAGCTTTTTTTTTCTCCACATTTATGTACTGTAGAGGAATCCAGAGCTCCAGTTTTGCTTTGCATGAGCTCTTGGTGAGCTTAAGGCAGGAGATCCTTCCTGTCAAGATGGTAATGCTTTGCCTTCTTTACCTGCCACAAAGGTGCAGGATGCACACTTTGCCCTTTGGCTTGCAGCCACCTGGATCCACTGAAGGGACCAAGGTCTTTGTACCAGAGGGTGCTCTGCCATAAATCTGCCCAAGGCAGATGTCATTTGTGTTTGTGGTGCGTCTTGTGCGTTACTGCTATTTGCACCAAAATCTTCAACACAGTTGCTTGTTGGAGACGTTGTAAAATGAAATAATGCACACAGCCTACTGGTCTGAGTAGTCACAACTCTGTTCCTCTCCAGGTTCATCTCAGTGTAAAGTAGCCCAACCTAAGTACACTGAAATAACTGCACTAAGTGTAGATCATTAAATATCTCAGAACGAGTAAAAGTCTAGGTATTACATTTCTTTTTCTGATTGTGAATTTTGCCATCTTCCCTTTTCTCTTTTTATCAATTTTGTTGTGTTGGTTTTCTTTTTTAATCCCTTGTCTCCAGATTCATCCCATGCTATTCAAGCAGAGGTATTTAAAAGCATCTTGGAGCTTTATTTTTAACTGCCTGCACACGTGAACTCATAAAGAAGCTATCTGCAGAGTCGTGGGGGGCTGTAGCAGTGTTACTGAGGACAGTGTATGCTTTGTCCAGAAATGAAAAAGGATCAGTGCAGAGACTAAACATGCCATGGTTTTGGAAAACTGAGACAGGGAGGAGGGACAGTAGGCTTTACAAGCACATTGCTTGACCACTTTTACAGTCTTTTAGGTGATTTCGTCCCCCCCTCTCTGCCATTTCTGTCTTACCTTATCTCTCCTT
This sequence comes from Acanthisitta chloris, assembly GCF_000695815.1. Taxonomy (NCBI): domain Eukaryota; kingdom Metazoa; phylum Chordata; class Aves; order Passeriformes; family Acanthisittidae; genus Acanthisitta; species Acanthisitta chloris. The sequence continues at coordinate 111,743 of NW_008679560.1, read as the reverse complement.
ATCAGCTGTTGGCTGCTGAGGGGCACTGTGTGCAACTTATTAGCTGACCTAAGCAAGGTTCTCAGGGAAAAACAAATCCCACAGCAAATTTACTGTGTGCCTGTGTGAGCAGCACCACAGCTCTGATGGGGAATCAGGCATTTTGTTATCTATGTTATGATGTTGTGGGCACTCTGCAAGTGAAATGCCAGTGAGACATCAGGGGTGTAAACTTGAAATGCATCCCATCAGCTATTTGTGGCTGGGTGGCATTATTGCACTGGCTAAGCCTTCAATAAATTTGGAATAGGAATGCCATCAGTTCTATTCATTATCCTTTTAATGTAATTCAAAAAAGAAAAGGAAATTGATTTTTAAGGGAGGCCACTGGTAAAGATTAAGGAGCAATTTTGCATGAGCTACTGCACATACTGCCTTTTAGATTCAGACCTGCAAAGCAGATGGGCATCACAAGTAACTTTATCATCACAGTTCTAATTGTATTTACTTGGTCTGTACATTACTTTGTTTAATAGCTCACAAACCAAAATATTTTCTTTCTTGTAGATGCTCTTTACATCACTTCCAGACCTGAAGAGATTCCCAAGTAGCATACCTGAAAGAAGGACATGTGCCCTCCCAGATGAATCCTAGATTTTTCAGTCAGATAGAACTGTATAGCTGAGCATGATGATATATATATGGTATGGAATATCTCCCAGGTTAGTTTGGGTCACATGTCTCCTATGTTCCCCCAGCCTATAGCCCACCCTCTATAACCTTCGTTGCAGGGGTCAAAGTGAGAAATCAAGTGGCTTCAATGCTGTGCACAGTTCAGCAAAAGCTGGAATATCAGTGTGTTATCAGCACTGTTTTGGTCAAAAGTCTAAACCACAGCACCATATTAGCTGTCACGATGAAAATTAACTCTCACCTAGTCACACCTGGTACAGCCTGAAACTCAGGAGGGGATCTCCTTCTCCATAAAATGTATATTGCCTAGGATTTCCTTGGAATACACACCTTTACCAGCTTTTGTTATCCCACAAAAGGAATAAACCAGCTGCAGGGTCTAGATAACTTGTCCTTTCACAAGCATTTGAAGGGAATGAGCAGCTGACTTAAGCACATTAGCTGGATGCAGTGATCAGATGCTTCAATCCAGATTGTGCCTGTTAGCAAGGGATTATGGTCTCTGTCTCTCATAAATCCATTTACATGTGCATGAAGTAGGGCCTCTCAGACTCTCAAATACATGGATCATGTCTCACTTGAACAAATGAATTGCAAAGCTCTTCCTCCATTATTCAAGCATGCCTGTGCTATCAGGGTCCACTTTTTGAAATGAATCTATAGTTACACGAATAGTCATTATTAGAAAAATATTCTGCTCAGCTGTGGTTTTCTCTGAAGTTAATGCCATAGCTCTCTGAAAAGACAAGCCAGCAGGATGGTTGGAGTCAGTTTTTGTCGCTGCTGGTGCCATTCCTCATGATCCTGTCAGCCTTATGAAGTCCCTGCTTCAGCATGTCATGGAATTGAGGTGACTAATATAAATCTTTCTCTGTTCTTAAATTAAAGCCTCCTGAGTGTTGAAAATAGCTTTGCAGCATGATATGAATGCACTCTAAAGACTTTAAAACCAAAAAGCAAATAAAACCAATCTTTTTGATGGTTTTTGAAGACTGATGTTTTAGCATCCAATTTATGAGTTTTGTATTTCTCTCTGCCTACTGTTAGGAAAGGGAAACCATAGCTATGTCTGAAAACAACTAGAAGCTTCTTAATGGATTACAAAGATCTTCCACCCAGGCAACTGATTAGGAAAAATATTTTCATGTACATGTATTTCTAATATGTCCCTTCCTAGTGAGATGTTCACTAGAAGCAGACCCTAGCCATAGTGAAGTCATATGGCAATGTGAACCCATTTCAGTGAGCTGGAGGCTTACAAATGTTCTTCATAAATTTAAATTGAATTGCATTTAGCTCAAAGGAATCTCGTGATTCATTCCAGCGAGAAATGGGACAAAAGTTTAGGGCCAAAGTGACATAGCTCAATTGATTCCCACCATCTGGAACGTGGTCTGCAGTATGTATTTGTCTCCTATTACAGCATGATAAACAAAATAGTCCTTCACTGTTGCATTAACTTATCAAGCAAAGCCAGAAAAAAAAAAAAAAAAACCAATATGCAGGATTTTGTTGATTTGTGCATTTAATAAAGAGCACATGAAATAGGTCAGAGCCTCATTTTGTCTTCTTCTGATGTAAAGCAAAGACTCATTTGTTGCTTGTGCTGGAACCACTGGCACATCTCTAAAGCAAGAAAAATAAACTAAAGAAACAAGCAAAAAGAATTGCAGAGAGTAAATTAATTTTCTCTGTAAATCTTTGTTTGACAAAATGCACATTGCTGCAGAGGATTAGAAGGTGATAGCATCAGTCTATTAGCTCAGAGATTAAAGTAAAATGTTCTTCAAAATCCTATCACATTTATTTCTTTGGAATCAAATTTGGTGATTTAGCATTATGGTCACTGAATCTTTTTGGCTTTTTATTTTATTTTCCTTTGGTCCTTAAGTTATAAAGTTTGTAGTATCTGCTTGATATAATTCATTTTAACATCATGAATTTGCAATTTACATGAGCCAGGGAAGATAATTCTACAATGCACACACTTTTCTGAGTAACTGAGTGTGACTTAAGTAGATCTAAGAAATTAGTTTTAAAGAGTGTTTTGAAAGACCTAAATTCATCCAAGCTTTATGAAGCAGAAATTATTTTACTTTTTTAACTAGTCTAATTTCTGGTAATCAGTGCAGTCCTTTGTTGTACAAGGCTTTTGCCAGTAGCAGAGTGGGAGGCATCTGCCACGGAAGAGAGTCAGGAGTAGAAGGCATGAATGCAGTGCAGGAGTAAGTTCTGGTGGAAAATTTATGCCAAAGAACATCTTCATAATTGTTCAAGAAAAACTTGTGGGCCCAGGATGTGAGAATTCATTTTTGAATATGCAAAATACATCATTTAGCACATAAATGGCTAACCTCACAAATATATTGTATTTACATTGATTTGCTTAATGTGCACACTTCACATTCCTCCTATGCACCTTTATTTTCAGTGACATTCAGCAGAAATGAATGACCTGTATGGGTCTACTTTTTTTATCATTTAACTTAGCAAGTCTTTTTAATCACCCATACCTTGGGCACCAGATACTTGAATAATGACGTACAGTCCTTCATCCCTTTTTGTCACTGGATTTGTGTGAGACTGGATGGAAGAACATTAATTTTTCTGGAGGGTTTTTTCCTTAATATCTTATGTTCTGCCTGTCTGAACTACTTCAGCTGCATAAGATTCTATTTTAGGAAAACTTCAATAAATCTTTTCATAACTGGAAATGTTAGAGGGCTATTCAGGAACATTTTTGCAGTACCTGCTAATTCCTGTTCTTTGCATCATGTCCTGTCTAGGCTTTGAGACTAAGTTGGCACTGTGATACTTCTCTTTTACTAGAAACAGCCATACAGAAGCAAGATGTATTTTCATTGTTTGCTCTTCATGGTGATATAAAGTGATGCAAGTCATCCATGTGAATGGCTTCATATTAACTGTGACCCCACTGTTTTAAATAACCAGGTTTAGATATCTCTGTATAAACAAACAAATCAGTAGGAGATAGTTCTGCCCTGGTCCTGACAGGTCTAGCAACATTTTTTTCATAGATTCATAATAGAGGAATTTACTCACATCCATTCATAAGATTAAAAAAAAAATAAAAAATAAAGAGGCATATAAAACACTGAAAAATGAAAAATGGAAAAAGCTGTGGGAATTGTGCGTGTTCAGTCCAGAGAAATATAGTCTAATTGTAGGCTTATCTGTCCTTCCAGGTGGAAAAATGTATTACTGTTTAACAGAAAACAACTGCTCTCACTGCTTAGAAAAAGAGAAGCAAAAATCACTTAAATCTTAAGCAATATTATTTATTAAGTAAATATATTAAAATTCATAACATGCATATAGAGAGAAATAAATGTATAAAGTACAACTGGAGCAGACAGCTTCAGTTCCTATCAATAAACTCCCCAAGGATCACTTTCAATACATGTATTTAAGTCAGGATTTAGAAACCTCTCATGGATATCAGGGCATGTATAGGAACAATAGGCCAGCATTAAATCTATCTTGTACTTCTGTATGTAGTGAATAACAATAGTTACTATAGCTATTTCCATATTTCTGGCTATGTATATTGCCTTCATGTAATCATGCAGCCATCTGGGGCTTGTTTCCTTTCCTGTGCTTTCTGCTTTCTCATTTGTTTAGTTTTTGGTGACTCCAACACTGGAGTCCTTTCTAGGACTACTGGGACTTACCACCTAAATAAGATTAGCATCACTGAACTTTGGACTGAAGAATGTGCAATTATCGATTTTTTTATTTGTCCCAGGGAAATCAGGTCTAACTGTAAGGCCTCTAGAGAGGGTAGCAAGCTCCCCCTTGTCTTGGTGGCACAGGGAATCTAGCCCTGGCTGCATGATGCTTGAGCCTATATAGGGAGAGGTCCCTTGGCCACTGAGCATCCACCTGGAGGCATGAAGTTCAGGAGTAGCACTCAGGGTAAGGGAGGACTTGAAGAGAGAATTCCCATTCCCTGTGTCTCTGCTTTGGCTGCCAGGACTGTGTTGAGGGACTATGATGCCTTCCTCCCTCGTGGCAAGGCCTGCTGCGAGTTAGGGTCCCTCTGTGTGTTGAGCCTGGTGCTGAAAGCCCTGGGAGATGAAATTTAGTGTTTCCTGGAGGCTAGCTCTGCATACAGATTTTTTGATCACCTAACCTTAAGTCTAAACTCTTTCATGCCTTATGTAGGGCACCTAGCTCTGGGTTTTCAATTCCATGCCATGCACTTAATGTTCAGGGCTTTCAGTGCTTTCCTTGCTGGTGCCTAAGTGCTAGCATAAATTTTTAGGACCAAATACCGCATATCTCTCTTATGTACATGTTTTTTAAAGTAAACTGTTTGTCTTGACATGAAACATGCTTGAAGAAAAGTGGACTGTATTCATTCTTTGACCCTAAAATAATGCCAGCAACAAACTCAAGGAAATGCTTTTCAATTATTTTCTTTGTGTACTTCAGAAAGAATTGGTACTGAACAGCCAGTATCTCAAGTTAAGTACGGATTGATTCTTGGAGACTAATGGGTGAGATTTATTGGCAATACAGCATTTGGCTAGTTGCAGTAGACTCCTATTCATTACACAGTGGATAATTCAACAAGTAGCTGATTCTAATTTTCAGTGTTCGTTGCACTATTAAGGCTGACTTTATTAGCCTACTTAGAGATGTTTAAAAACAATTAACCTTAATTTTTTAAAGTGGAATGTGAGATTTCAGCTATTAAACTTCAGTTCAACTTCAACTGCTCCAGGGCATTAGACACGTGGCTCCTGAATTCTGGCACCTTGTTAATGCAGGATATCAGGGTCTTCAACAAAGAAACTCAAGATCTGACTTTTAGTTTTATGCAGATGTGACTTTTCTCATATAGGTAACCCCATTTATGCATGAGATTCCCTTCTTTCCATTAGTTTCTGTATCAGGCTGTAATTTCTTGTTGTGGTGAAGCATGGCATAGGCCAGTGTTTAATTAAAAAATTGCAAAGGTCCTGATAACCTGTGCCTGCAGAGAAAGGATTCATTTTATCACACTGCCATAAAAAAAAAAATAAAAAAAAAGAAATAAAAAAAAAAATAAAGAAAAAAAGATAGGTGCCTTTACAGACAAAGCCACTTTCTAGGGCTCAAAAACTAGGTGTGCATTTCTACAAAGCAGAGTTTGGGAAATATTTCAAAGCAGATCAAAGTTAAAGAGTTTCCTGATGGTTCAGCTTTGTAGCACTAAGCCTGCTGGGTGTTCTGCTGGATCCATTGTACCTAACCGCTCTGAAATCACAGCCTCAGCTTTGCATGCATTACACCAGCCCTGTTTTCAGTAGAGTTTTACAAATTGCCTAATCCAGGTTAGGCCTTTTCTGGAAGCTCTTTTATCCTTCTAACATTTGCATAATGATCTCAATACTGTAATTCTTGTGTGACAGTGTGTTGAAGCTCTTTCTGATTTACATTAATGATAGTGCAAGAATAATGAAATACCAAATTGACTTTATCATCTTTCAGGACTGAGAATACCATAAATTTCAATGTTTAAAAAAGTGTGAGGCCAAGTTCCCTCGTGTGGTAATCACAGCAACATCTCTAGAGCTAGGGGAGGTGAGCATTGACTTTGTTCTGCTTAAGTAAATATTAGCTTGTGAGGGGGTAGATTCTACTAAAGACCTACAATTAAAAAATGGGAACTTTTCACATTGGTACTCTGTCAGAATAATACTTTTTTTTTTCCCCTAAAACTTTAATTAAAACATGATAATCTCCCATGAAAATTCTAAGCTAATCATCTGAAATAAAACATAGATGAGGATTGCATGAATACTTTATGTGAATGGTAAGAAAGTAAGTCTCTAGTTTTGGGGCATTGTGTTAAAATTTGCAGGACTGCACAGTGGGTAATACCAGGCTGAGTTCCCATTTCTGTCCTTCTGCAGACCTTACAATGAGGCCTCAAAGACATGAGCTGAAAAGTGATCCCAAGTAGCCATGCAAAACCAGTTCTGAGATGATAAAAGTTAGGAATGGTCTGGCAGACATGCTCACTGAAAAAAAAGACTTCTATAGTGATTCAGAAAAAAAATAATTTCCTTTTCCATGGGAAAGTATACTAAGAAACAGAATCACAGGGCGTGATGTATGTATGCAGTGTTCATGCATGTAAAATGAGCAGGATTGTATTTTTAAAAAAGGAAAAAAAGAAAAAAAAAATTTTAACAGCTGTCACTCAATGTAACCACTACTAGCGGATGCCTTGCAATGACCAGATCATGTTTATATATGCAATTGTTTGTGCTCACTACCTACAAATGATTAAATGTGTGAAAGAAAACAATTACCCAGACAGCACCTTATTTATCTGAGGAGTTACAGTAGAAACCCTGCCTTTCATTTGCTGAGTGCCATCAGAAGTTTTCTAGTCCTCTTTGTTTATTGTGATTAAGGGAGATGACTCCAGGATAACAAAAAGGTTTATAGGATATTTTAAACGTCTTTTTTTCATAAAGTATATGCTGTGACATTTAAAAATGATAAAAATTTTGTCTTGATGCATGTGTGATAGAGTTGTGTACTCCAAAGACCAAATTTTGTGGCACATTACAAACTAGTTAGAAGAGATACTGTGAGAAGCAATAAAGTTATTAAAGTTGCACTGATCGGAGTTAGTAGCTTACTCCTTAAACTATCTGTGCAGCAGGTTAAAGTTTATCCTGCATGAGCATGGATGCATCACTTTGCAACCTTGTGTAACCAGCTCACTCCAGTCTGGCTCCATAGTGCTGCTTCATCCTGTGCTTGAGCCTCACTCAAAAGAGCAGTTGAGATAAGAAAGACACTGTTCCCTTCCAGCACATGGAGAAGCTTCAGGTCTGGATTTCTTACTGAAGCAAACAGGGAAATGGGAACTACTGATGGTTTCTGTTTCCCCTGAGGAGCCCCAGCAGTCACCCATAGCTGTTCAGGAATTTTGGTTCAGGAAGGCATTTGGAGTCCCACAATGCCTTTGAACAATTACAGCTGTATTTATATGCCAAAGCCTTCCGCCCAGAGATTATCCTTGTGCCTGTGATACAAGCCTCTTCTGTGCTGGCAAGGTCACCGTGCAGTCCTGTGTCGTGAACAGTAAATAATCACTTCATTTTCTCTATTTTCAGGAGATTTGTCCTTACCAAGATGAGAGTCATTCCAAAAGGAGCTTTCGCAGGACTTACTGACCTAGAGAAAATGTATGTATTATGTCAATATTTACTAGGAAACAACTGTTTTACTCCAAGCAGCAGTTTCTGGTCGTTGCTTCTTTTACAGCCTGTGAGCAAGCCCCTTTCTCTGAGTTTCATCTTTCTGTTTTAAAAAAAAATAGAAACTTTTTTTAGTAACATCATGTTCCAGAACATTGTTGTCATAAATGCATTTTCATATCAGCAAGTGAGCAGTCTTCAGTCAAAGGGTTGGTTGAGCATGGAGTGTCATTGTGGTTAATAAATACAGTGGCATAGCAGAAGATCATGGGAAACTGATTATTCTGAGTGTTTTGGAATGAAACAGTGGAAAGATTAGGGAGGAAAGTGCACCTGTCAATAACAGATCAGCCAATTCTCTTTTCAGTAGTGAATATATGATTGTTTTGTGCATGTTCAGAGTCAGCTGGCAGGATGTGTGAGAGAAGTTTCTTACAGTGGTAGATCCAAAGATTTTAGCTCATAAAGACCATAAACACCTAAGTTCTGTGAATTTTAGTGATAGGCCCAGAGATACAATTATGAGCACCTTTGATGAACAGATGTACATTCATTAGTATGCTATCGTAGATGTATAGCAGCTCCACCACTAAAGGAAAAACCCTTAGTAATATGTTTCTTACTGTTCTTGAACCACAGAAAATCTATTGGTTAACTGGTGCTAGCACCAGAAATGATAACTGTCACAGTCCAACCGGAACTGTTCTGGGGCATGTGTGGTTTTTCTGAATTATTTGATATATATGGGGAAATCACAACATTTGCCAGCACTTGCACCCTGACAGGAGAGGATCACAAACAGGCTGTTCACACAAGAGGACTCTGAATGGGAGAGGGGAAATGCACTTTAAATTCAGTGCCATTTTCAATGCTGTGTGCGCAATGAAAAAACTCAAAAGGACATTTCTCTGCATCATTTCTACCCTTTTCCTTTGTGCTCTTGTGTAAGTAAGGGATTTAGCAAGAAGGTGAACACACCTGAAGGTATGATGAGGATAGGGAAAAGATTCTGAACCTACGGAGGGATGGATGGATGGACAGATGGATGGATGGATGGATGGATGGATGGAGAACAAGCAGTGAACATGCAAGAGGGATTGATGAACTGCTGGTGAGTAGCAAGTGGAAAAGCTCACACGCCCTCTGGCCTTTCCTGAATTAGGAGATCCATTTCAGAGCATCACTGAAGGTTCAGGACTCTTCTACTGGCACATCATAAAAACTAAAAAGCTTCCCATTTCTGCATTCCACTCAGGGATCCAGACTCTCATAAACCTATCAAACACCACTGTAAATGGTCAATATTTCTTGAGAAAAGAAAAATAAAGTCTTTAATTTTTTTTGAGACCAAGAGTTACTAGTTAGGCCTAAGATCAGCTCTGTATTCACAGAATCATAGAGTTATAGAATCTAAGGGTTGGAATGGACCTTACAGATCATCTAGTCCCAACCCTCCTTGCCACGGACAGGGACACCTCCCCACTAGATCAGGTTGCTCAAGGCTTCATCCATCCTGGCCTTGAACACTGCCAGGGTCAGGGCAGCTACCACGTCCCCAGGCAACCTGTTCAAATGTCACACTACCCTTATAGTTAAAACCCTTTTTCTAATACCTAACCTAAACTTCCCCTCCCTCAGTTTGAATCCATTCCCCCATCCTATCATTGCAGTTCCTAACAAAAAGTCCCTCTCCAGCTCCCTTGTAGACCCTCTTCTGATATCAAAAAGTTGCTATGAAGTGTCCACACAGTCTCATCTTCTCCAGACTGGACAGCCCCAACTTCCTCAGCCTGTCCTCACAGGGGAGATGCTCCAGTCCTCTTACCAACTTCATGGTCCTCCTCTGGACTTGCTCCAACAGTTCCATGTCCTCCTTATGTTGAGGACACCAGAACTGCACACAGTATTCCAGGTGGGTTCTCACGAGAGCAGAGGAGAAGAAATCACCTCTTTTCACCTGCTGGCCACACTCCTTTTGATGTAGCCCAGGACTCAATTGGCTTCCTGGCCTGCTAGTGCACACTGCTGGCTCATGGTGAGCTTCTCATCCAGTGTCACTCCCAATTCCTTCTCCTCACTGCTGATTTCAATTACTTCCCCACCCAACCTGTAGCTGTGCCTGGGATTGCCATGACCCAGATGTAGGACCTTGCACTTCATTTTGTTAAACTTCATGAAGTCTGCATCAGCACACCTCTCAAAGAGCTTCTCATCCAGTGTCACTCCCAATTCCTTCTCCTCACTGCTGATTTCAATTACTTCCCCACCCAACCTGTAGCTGTGCCTGGGATTGCCATGACCCAGATGTAGGACCTTGCACTTCATTTTGTTAAACTTCATGAAGTCTGCATCAGCACACCTCTCAAACCTGTCAAGGTTCCCCTGGATATCCCTTCCCTTCCCTCCAGTGTGGGACTGCCCCACACAGCTTGGTGTCATCAGTGAACTTGCTGAGGGTGCACTCAATCCCACTGTCCATGTCACCGACAAAGATTTTGCACAGTATCAGCCCCAGCACTGACCCCTGAGGGACAGCACTCCTCACTGGCCTCCATGTGGACAATGAACCACAACTCTCTGCGTGTGACCAGCCAGCCAGTTCTTTATCCAGTTTTGCCAGTATTGTTGGCACTTGTTTCTCCACAGACATGCAGAGTTCCTTTTAGCCTAGTCCTTATGGAAAATCATTGATTTCTCTGGACTATGAAGTGCGTTGCAAAGTGCATTGTGAACTGCTTCTGTTATTTTTAATTAGAAACCATATGTCAGATATGTATGAAGACATTGAATGGGATGTCTCTAAGTGATGATTTATTGTTAACCAAAAAAAAATTATCTATGGAAATGGGCTCAATTTGAAAATACATCCATCTACTCGTAGTATATGGAGGAGAAATTAGGACAGTTTATAGCAAAACACCCTTGAAAATAAAAGTGTGATAAATATGTAAATGAGACCAATCAACATCAACAAAGATGCAGTATTTGCAGATGATATGGCAAACAGATAAAATTTAAAATAGCTCACAAATCCCAAACCTAACCCATAAAACATTCATCAGATATATTCATGATAATGTAGGGACAAAAAAGTGGGTAATCAAATAATAGATTTGCATATAAAAACACAGCCTTTGTATGAAAGCCTTTTTACTCTTGCAAGATCATGCACAGAAAGAAAGATTAAGCAAACTGTAGTCTATTTAAGGAAAACAGCTATTAATAATGTGGTACCTCCATGTGGTAAAATGTGGATAGCCTGATGTATACAAATGAGATACTTCAATGTAGTATATGTATGTGCTCACCTAGAACTGAATAGACTAAAAATGAAGAATGACAATATTTCCTGAATGTGTTACTGAAGAAAAACAGTATCTCATACAGTCCAACACACCTGCACGCATTATTTTTATCACTAATAAATCATTCCTAAGTGTGTTTTTAAGAACAGGGTAGGTTTTAAAGCCCAGAATTTGCAGGGAAATGGTGGTCTTTGGAATCATCCATTGAGGATGAAGTGGTTAATTACAAGCTGTAAATGTGGTGACTGGAGGCCATTTTGAGCATAGAGACCATGAAAGATGATTTTTCAATTTTTGGTGATGTAAGGAAAGGGGTCAACAAAACCTCTACCTTGGACTTTGACTGGTTTAGGACACTGGTTCAGATAGTCTCTTGGGAAACAGTCCTTAATAACAAAGGGGTCCAGGAAGGCTGGACATACTTTAAGAAGGAAGCTTTAAAGGCTCAGGAGGAGGATGTCCTTATGTGTTGAAAGATGAGCCCTCAGGGAAGAAGATCACCCTGGTTGAACAGGCAGCTTTCATTCTAACTTGGCAAAAAAAAAAAGAGAGTTTATGACCTTTGGAAGGGCAACTTAGGAAGAGTACAAGCATGTTGTTCACTGGGTTAAAAACTAGCTGGATGGCCAGGCCCAGAGAGTGGTGGTGAATGGTGCTGCATCTAGTTGGCAACCAGTCATTAATAGGGTTCCTTAGGGCTCAGTATTGGGGCCAGTCCTATTTAATACCCTTATTGATGATCTGGATGAGGGGATCAGGAGCACCCTCAGTAAGTTCACGGTCCATATTATGTTGGGTGGGAGTGTTGATCTGCTGGGGAGTAGATCCTCTGCAGAGGAACCTGGACCAGCTGGATCCATGGACCGAGGCCAGTGGTATGAGGTTCCATAAGGCAAAGTGCCAGGTCCTGCACTTGGGTCACAACAACACTATGGAATGTTACAGGATGGGGGAAGAGTGGCTAGAAAGCTGCCTGACAGAAAAGGACCTGGGGGTGCTGGCCAACAGCAGCTAAACATGAGCCAATAGTGTACCAAGGTGGCCAAGAAGGCCAATGGCATCCTGGCTTATATCAGGAATAGTGTGGCCAGCAGAACTAGGCAAGTGATTGGCCCTCTATACTTGCACTGGTGAGGCTCCACCTTGACTACTGTGTCCAGTTCTGGGCCCCACATTACAGGAAAGACAACGAGGTGCTGGAGCAAGTCTAGAGAAGGGGAAAAAAATGGTGAAGGGTCTACAGAGGGCTAAGGGAGCTGGGGTTGCTTAGCCTGGAGAAGAGGATGTTCAGGAGAGACCTTATTGCTCTCTACAACTACCGAAAAGGAGGTTATAGCAAGCTGAGAATCAGCCTCTTCTCCCAAGCAGCTCATAACAGGATGAGAGAAAATGCAGTCAAGCTGCACCAGGGGAGATTCAGGTTGTACATCAGGAAGAATTTCTTACCAAAAGGGTAGTTAAGCATGGGAATGGTCTGCCCAGAGAGGTGGTGGATTCACCATCACTGGAAGTATTCCAGAAACAATTGGACATGGCACTTAGTGGTATGGTTGAGTTGACATGGTGGTGTTCAGTCAAAGGCTGGACTTGAGGATCTAGGAGGTCTAATATGTGATTCTAAGTTTTCAGTGTTCCTGCTTTCTTTATGCATCTGAATAAATAAATGTCATTTGCCACAAAATGTGAGATGCTTCCAGTCAGGCTCCAGTCACAGTACCCAGAAAAGATCTCATTTCTCTTCCATTTGGACTGTAGAAGAACTTTCCCAAATGGACACTAGTGACCATGACTCATAATGGAAAGAATAGTGTGACATGGAAACGTTGGCATGGAGTACCTAATCTGCCCTCCATTGTGAAGCTCTAATTTTAGTTACCAAGACAAAATTTTGCGGGTTTCATCTGATTTTTAATTTATATTTTAAAATTTCACAACATTATCACCGGAACACTTTGACCATTTTTTTATGTTTTGAAAGAATGAGAGTCCATTTGAACCATCTCTAGCTTGTCATTATCTTCTCACCCTCTAGATTCCTTCAGTTACTGGAAAAAAACATGAAATGTCCATTCTGCCTTCTGTCATATAGTGAAAAAACTTTCCACAAATATGTTCTAGGAGAAAGATCTACTTGTCTTCTTAGATAAAATGTTTAAAGTTATGAAATAAATTGACAGGCTCTAATTATCTGAGATTTCTCTTACTAAATGTGCAACTTGAGTTTTCTTACAGAAAACTATTTCAGAAACACACAGGTCTAGGGAACAGCCTTGCCATCTTGTTGCCAGCAGCGCTTGGACTTCTGCACAACTCTGGCTTCATGTTAATTGAGCAAATAGGTGCTCAGGAAAGTAAATTTGCTATTTTTGCTACATGTTTAGTCTACTCCTAAGTCTTAGTCAACTGGAACGTGGCAGTTCATCTGGACTCCTGCTTTACCAACCTGTTTACATTCCCAGAACTAATTAATCCTTCAGTTACTAAATTAAAAAGCAGTCCCATGCAAGCACATACCTGGCAAAATCAATTCGACATGCTCCGCAGCAGGTATGTCATCTTCAACCTGCACTGAAAGTGCTTAATTTGGAGGAGAGACAGTTTGAAGTGTCTCCAATGGAGTATCTCCATTATTAAGTCTCCCACTTTCTGTTGCTAAGTAAGTTTCCTCCTGTTACTACAAGATAGCAAAGTAGCTTTATGAATGTTGATCTAAGAAGGCCTGATTCAGGCATCATAATTAAGAGGAAATTTGGTCTGATTGTGTTACCCTGTGCAAGCCGAAGAGGTTTTGTATTTCTACCCTGAGGCACAATCCTCTTGAAAATTCATCACTAGTTATTTGTTCCTATGAAGGGTTTAAGCTAAAACATTACGCTTTCATTCATCATTTGCTTTAAATCCAACATGTGTGCAGCCTAAGGAAATTCAGCCATGAGGATGAGCTAGGAGATGTCACAGAGAAAAAAGTCCCCACCATTGTTGGCCCTGATTTGTATTTTTGAGTAATAGGTAAAGGACATTTCTTTTACAGATTTTTGCACAAACACATTTTAAGAACATGAATTGTGGTATGGATAACAGAGCTTGATGAGCTAAATCCTTAATGAGTGCTGGAAATCCTGGAAAGCTAAAACTTTTAGGGTTGAAGGAATCTACCAGAGTTGAGACACCTGGAAAGTGTTTCTGTCTATGGAAGACAGCAGGACTATATGCACCAGCTATCTACCACTTCCTCATGATTTTGTAGAGGAAAATAGCTCTGAATCAGGTAGTTACTTAATCATTTAGTACATTCAAGCTGTTCTGTTGTTCTTTTTTTGCGTGTGTGTGGTTTTTTTCTGAGACTGTTGACCCAGTGGTAGTTCATATGAACAAATGCTGCTGCTCTATGACCTAGATACATGAGAATCAGTTTATTTTATAGACAACAACCAGTCTGATACATGATGCTAAAGGCTTGCCTGTTTGATTTAATTAGATCATATTGTATGTTTTATCTTGTATGTTTATCTAAACTGTATGTTTCATCTAGATATTTAGATAAACTTGTGTGTTTTATCTAAACATAAAAAACCTTGTATGTTTTATCTAAACTGAGGTGAGTTACTTGAGGGCAGTGAAGACCAGAAGAGATTATTTTGAATCAAGAGGTATCTCTCTTCCTGTGAGTGAGGGTGGAGCAGAGTTCTGGATTAGTTCTAAAAGTCTTATCTGGAGAATTTGGCATAGTGGAAGTCTTCACTTTATTTAGCAAGTTTTAACAACCTGGCAGATTGATGGATTCACCATCCAGACCTTCTTCAGCAGTAGCCATCAAAGCTACCTGGTCTAGCAAACAGCTAGCCCATCCCATGTGCTCCTGAAATCAGTTTCATTAAGCTCCAGCATGGGATTCTGTAACACTTGTTGGCATACAGAGATGAGGGAACAGGAGGAGACAGGAATCACATGATCTCCTAAAGACAAGTAGTCTGTGCCTTCTGCTACCAAGAAAGTTGTTCAGCATTTTGCAGCTTCTCCAGTTTTCTTGCACAATGTATTGTGTGCTGCCTCATTTGGTATGCAAAAGGCTGTGTTTAAATAAGATCATTAAAGCTATTTTGAGAAAATTATTAGGATTCAGTATAACCAAGACATTTGGAAATTGGTTCTAGGCAGGAGTTCCTTTCTATCTTTTGTTGCATCATTTGGATAAACCTATTTACTTTATTGCAAGCAGCAAAATATGGATTTTCAGAATCTGCTGTGATGTATATACATTAAATAGTGCATGTTTACAAACATATTTATTTATATCCCTAAGGTGAGAGAGGGTCACAGTGCATTCTGTGTACCAAAATACATATTGAATCAGGTAACAGTCATCCTTTGGTAATAAATACTCCAGGGTATATTCTCAATGTGCAACTCTATAGATATTAAATTCTAATTTACATTATAGGAAGTTATGTGTAACATTCTGCATCTTAAGGGCTGGGCATGCAAACAAGTATACTAAGTGCATTTAAATTAGTCTATGCATTTTCTCTCTGGGAACAGAGGACTACTGTTCAAAACCAGTGAGACAAGTAACCAACATAAGCAAAAAAAATTCAAAATTCAGGCTGTCATCCCAAAGAATAAATGTTTTAATGGGGCCACTGTTATGATTCAGGGCTTTCCCTGCTGTATGCCTGGTCTAGTCCTGCATGAGTCAGCAGGCACTGGAGGCTACCCATCCACTGGAGGCTGGTGGTTGGGCAGGGAGCAATCACAGGAGGCTTTCTGGTTCCTGTGGGTGAACTTGCAAGTCCCAGATGAGTCCATCCCAGCTGACTGCTGGTGTTTGATGGTGATCAGTGCTTTTGAACTAGCATTTTTCTATAGTGGAGGGATTGCTTGCACTTGAGGCCTCTGATTCCGCTGCAAAATCATGTAAAAAAGCTTATCCTCTGCTAGACATATCATAAGCATTTCACAGTCCAACAGCATCCAAGGTGTCAGTCTTCATTTGCCCATTGCAACACTTTGTCCTTCGAAATGGGCTCCCACAAATGGGATTTGAAAGGCAGACAGCTGTGTGAGCTTCTCCCAAGGGTCCTGCAACACAGTGGAGGAGCTGGGCAGAGCTGTGCTTTGTGCCACTGTATCTCAGTATGGCCATGAGCAGCTGGGGTACTTTTTCTTCTCCAAGAAGTGCCATTGCTGCAGATGACCCTCCTGCAGCCTTTGCAAATCTCATCCCTTGGATAGCAAACTTTTGTGTTTGCTCTGAATACATACATTCAAAGCCTGGTGTTTTCTCAATTCAAATTATTTCATGAAAGTAGAAGCTATGCCTTGTGTTCTAAACATAATAAGCAATAAACAAGGACTAGGTGATTTTATTATAATCTATAGACGTTTTGCTGCATCATCACCTGGCATTCTGCTTTTCCCTGCCAAAGCTTATCTATGGAAGAGATCTTGCACTTGCAGTTATTGTTGTCATCCCTTGCACAATGACAAAACAGCGAAGTAGAAATTTGTTAGCCATGTCAGTAACTCACTGCTGGTGTCAAAGAGCAGAGATTTAATTACAGCTTTGCTGTATTTTGGGGAAAGCATAATCTGATCTCAGTCTTTTGCTCATGCTTGGGTGGAACAAAAATTACAGATAAAGCTTTAGAAGAATCTAGGAAATATAAAACCAATTCATAGTGTCCATATCAACATTTTCTAAATTTTCTATTCAAAAAAGTCCCAGAAAATAACACTAATATTTGCATATTTTAATTGAAACACATTAGAGTACAAGAAAGGAAGGATTCCATAATTCTTTCTGTGTGGTTTAGTATCTTGATGCTTGCTTTCTTTGATAAAACAGATTTAGAAAGGAAAAAATGGAAAATACATTTTGTCATTATTTCCTTTTGTTGAGCAAGAATGAGTTTTGTGGTAATGAACTGTTAGCAGAATCTTTGTTTGTTAACTACATTGGTGTGAAGCCAGCATTAAAGACTGAAGTATTTAATGGGAGAATCGTCTTGCACATCATTCTGGTCCCTGGTTTGCAGCTGTCTAGACAGAGAGGGGAAAAAAAAGAGGAATCCACTTGTCTGAATATATGCTAAATGCTTTAATGCCTTTCCCCAGCGACACACTGTTCAGATTACTTGAATTCATGCAAGATGAAACGTGGGCAAATTCTTGTGTGAGTTCCCACTCTTCTTCAGGAGGAAACTTTGATCCAATGTTCTTCTGTCTTCCTCCATGCAAACAAAACAGATAAAATAAGATACAAACCAAATAAGGCTCTGAAGTAGCCTTGTTTATTCAAAATGAGATTTGAGGGTGAAATGCACAGTTCTCAAAAAAAGGGCTCAGCCCAGTGGTCGGAAAAAAACACCTCTGCAGATGAAAATGTGGTGAATGATTAAGATTTTTTTTCTCAATTAGTAAGGCTGTTTATCAATGGGCTTGCCCTTCCCTTATACTGTTTTCTGGGCTTCCCCTGCCACCACTCAAGCATGATGCTGGGCCAGATGAGCTGCAGGTTCAGAATCACACGGAGATATTTGCTTCCTCCGAATCATTAAGTTTTGCAAGGCAGCCTCACTATAGGTCCTTGCATTAGAGGCATGAAGCTGATTATTGTGACTAGCAAGCCTAGCAAGGAGCCTCAGAATTGATGGTCATCCCGTGGTGCAGAATTAATACTATAATCTTTCTTCCTTTCTCCTGCAGATATGCTTAATGCATACTGAAGTGGCTGCTGCGTGCTTACTGGCCAACTTTTTCAGATTCATCTCGGGTGCTTTTGGGTGGTTTTTGTGTTTCAAGAAGTAAAGGTGGAGACTGGCAGAGTCAAAAATTTTTTCCCCAAATGTGTCACTTTTTTAGTTTCCATCTCTTCCTTCCAGGAGCTTCACTCTATTTTGAAGTAAAGAAAGTTTCAAGTTGTAAATTATTACAAGAGTCTTGTACTTTCAAGGAAGAGTAACTGACCATCTAAATGACTTTGTAAATATAAAAATACATCTTTGCTAAGAAACATAAAATATTTCTGAAGCTGGCTGAGTGATACATTTATTAAACTTATCTATCTATATCACAAAATGAAATGAGAACTCAGAATTGCTAGTTCTATTTACATTTTACATTTTCAAGCATAATTTATTGCTCATACACAGAAAAAGATGATTCTTCTCAATGTGATATGTCAGAATATTGTCCTGATTTAAGTAATTATAATTTTCTTGATAAAATAAATACATTCATTCTTATATGCCTAAATGATTTGTTAAAAAGGATTCTCTTTTGTGTGTTAATTACATATCATTTCCCAAATTTCTGGATAGAGTTCAGAATTAAAATTTAGTTAATATGTAATTAACACACAAAAGAGAATCTGTATTTTACAAATCATTTAGAGGTACCAGAATGGATATACTTACTTTATCTGAAAAAATGTAGTCACGTAGGTTTCCTATTAAAAAATATGAAATAGGAAAGATTTATTTTTTTTGTGAGGAAAAAGCTGTTTATAGAATTTTTTCTATTAATCTTGTCAAGTGTATTGCAACTGTAACTAGTGAGTGAGTGCAAAAGGTGTGACCTCCTTGAAATTGTGCCCAATATGTTCTAAATAGGATTTTCTTCAATATTTATTGCTGCTGCTACTAAATATTTTTTGCTAGAAAGAAGAAGGTTGGCACCAGATCGGAAATGGTAATTCAATTTCAGGTGGATTTCAGAAACACATTCCCATATTAATTTTATCCAGCTTTTCTGTTTACTTCAGAAATAATGTTAGTGGAATTGGCATGTTGCAATGAAGGAGTGTTTCCTGTTGCTATGCAAATGCTGATATAACCCTCAGCATTTATGGAAAACATGTTGAGATGAAGTCAAGACATTTATTTTCTAAGCAGGAGACGTTGATTCTCTGACAACATTATACTGCATGGCCTTTATTTCTATTATGCCAAATGATTGATGTGGATTTAATCATTAGTTTGTTGGCTGCTTTGCTCAGTGGAGAGACAACTGAGAATTTTATCATTATTAGTGAGCTGCATTTTGATTTTTCTGTCAAAGGCACTGCTGGTCCTAATTCATCCCAGGTGTAAAACCAAAGATTCATTGTGCCCACTGTTTGTTTTGTGACCAAGCCAAGAACAATTTGCTCACAAAACACTGCATATTTGTTTTAATTTCTAGAGCAGGAACCTGGTTTTGATGAAGACTTCCATATATGTGTTTGATTCTTTAAAAATAAGTAAGAGTCGTGTACCTTTTGTGACTAAGCTACTTACCACATGGTAAAATATATATACTTATATACTTGAACACATGCATATGTGTGTATATATACGTAGAGTAGTCTGGAAAAGATTTAAATTGCTAGGATTTAGAATGGTAGACAGATACTAAGCCAGAAAATATTTTGAATGCTTAAAGAGCCAACACCACAGATGGAAATTACAAATTATTGTGAAAGTAATGCAGAAAGCTGAAAAACTATTGGTGTCTGTGCATATTCCAGTGTAGTCAGGAGACGACTAGGAGCTGGGAACAGGGACAGGCTTTTGACTTTGCTAGTTCAGAACCTCATCTCCAAGAGCTGTTGATGCCACTTGCTGAAAGAGGATGCTTTAGAGGATGCTTCTGGAACAATTATGGAATAGCTCATCCAAATGAAGAATGTATTTTGTCCACCTCATAGGGTCCTTTCTCATCTGAGGAAAAGAAATACACCTAATGAATAAGGGGCTGCTCAGTGCAAACTCCAGGAGAGGTCTCTCTCTGTTTTCTTGTGCGGTGAAGTTTCTCCACTAAAAGCAGCAAGAATGTCACATGGTGACAAAATGAAACTAGTTTTTTTGTCATTTGGAAGCATTGTTTACTTCTGTCTTGCTTGTCTGTTCAAGAGTGCATCTTTAGCTGGAAATGTTCATCCTTTCTCTAGTGTAATTACCAAGTGAAGGTGCTCATTACACATGTCTAATCCTCTTGTCAATCTTTTATTTTGAATGAGATTTTATGATGATATGTTTTTAATCTTTATTTTCCACATTTTTAAGACTTCTGCTGGATTTTAAAGATTTTGGCTTTTCTCATCTGTGCTGTGAGAAGGGGTGAACACAATACAGTTGAAAAAGGTGTGCTTATTTATTACTTCTGTTTCCAGTTAGATAAGGGTCCTTAGGACAGCTGGCAGCAGCAGAGCTCCCTGGAGGAAGGGGTGTTGGGTATTTCCTTTGCTGGCTAATTTGGAGGGGGCAGCTTCGAGGTACTACAAATATCAGGAGGTTTACAGGCCAGAGATGGATATGTGCCACCCATGGACTGTACTGGGTAGCAGGGGGCAGTCCTGAGCGTGATCAACAGGGTTTGCAGAAGGTCTGAGCAGAGCTTACTGCCACTAGGAATAAGTTGAGGAACTTGGCCATTCAGTACTTAAAGAGGGACTGTAAAAAAGATGGGGACTAACTTTTTAGTGGGGTCTGTTGCAATGGAACAAGGTCACTGGTTTTAAACTATAAGAGCATTGATTTAGATTACATGTAAGGAAGAAGTTTTTTACTATGAGGGTGATAAACCACTGGAATGTGTTGCCTGGAGATGTGGTGGATGTCCCATCCCTGGAAACATTCACAGTCAGGTTGGATGGGGCTCTGAGCAATCTGGTCTAGCTGAAGATGTTCCTCATGGGGATTGGACTAGATGACCTTTAAATATACCTTCCAATACAAACTGTTCTATGATTATGTGAACTCCAAAACTCCAAAGGTACTGGATATCAGGGTAGAGGAGGATATAAACTCTTCTCATTTCTCTTCCAATATCCTATAAGGTTTTTCTGCTTTGAAGTTAATTATCCTAGTTGATATTCTAATAAAAACTGCCTTTTCTGAGCTTAAAACCCTTTCATCCTTCTTTGGGCCATTCTGTGCAGAGAAAGGTCAAGACATATTGCCTCAAAACTCTTGGCTTGAAGTGACATCGTACAATACTATCCAGACTGTATTGTCATTACATTTTCCCCATGTGCTGTGTCTTGGCTCCTCCATTCCCTGAGCCCAACCCTCTGTTTTGGGACCTGGTGCTATGAGCCAGCATGAGCTGAGGCTGAAGACACATTTTCAGTAGAGGAGTAACCTCCGGAGAAGAACAGAGAAGAAAGCCAAGTGGCAATGAATGTCTACAGAGAAAAGTAAACGGATCACAGTTCATCTGCCACAGCCATGTGCCTTGGCATAATTGACAACACACGCTGTTTATTTTAAAATAAGCTTGGTTTTGCCTGTGTTTCTTGGTAGCAGACTTAAACACACTAACAAGTAAAGTGGCTTTTCACAAGCCTTCATCTGTCAATATGAAGGATCCTGTTTTGTATTCCCAGAACCCAGAGTACCTCTGAATAGCACATTATGTTTTCATCCCACTGTGCTGCCAGGCACTGTGCATTCATGATAACAGATAACATGTTAACAACTGAAATAGGCTGTAAAAATGAGGGGGGACTTGTGTCAGCAATGGGCAAACACTCAGGTCTTTAGAGGGAGGGCTTCCTAATAGGCTCTCAGCTAAGCACTGCACAGGCTTAACTCCCAGGGAACACATTCCTGTGAACTGGACGAGTCTCACCTTATTCCAGGTTTCAGGAATATTTCCCAGACAGGGAGATCAATTTCAGATGTAGCTACAGTGATAAAAATTTATGACATATTTGCTCTTGATTTTGGTGGTGTGCAGTTAACATCAGTCCCAGCAAAGTGACAGTAAGGTGTCTTTTTATCTACAGATCTAAGGATGTTTCTATTCTCCATATTTTGTGAATCCATTGGCAGGCTAAAAGTTTCCTGCAGTCAAGTAAGTGGCAGGGCTCACATTTGCCATGATTCCTTTTGTTCATGGGAGAGCGAGTAATAGCAGAACAATGACCATATTGGGGGAAAGACTGTCCAGGAGCCTGCTCCTCCTCTTCTTGCCATTATTCACCCAGTGGCCATTTTTAAATCTATAGAGCTTACTCCAGCGCTGACCTTGTCTGATCATATTGATTGCTAGTAACTGAAGGCTAATTAGGAAGCAAGTTGCTATGGTAATTATTGAGTCATACATAGAAAATACTGCTAAAACCACCAGTGCATGGTGACTATTAGCATACTTAAACAAATTAAAAAATATAATTCATTCAGATCTATGCTGGAATTCAAATAAATGAAGATGCAATATGCAACAAGGAAGTTTCTCCTTTGCTACCACATTTTCCTCTTTTGTAGTCATTTTATTCTGTTATTTGTCTGTTGAATGAGTTATGCATAATTTTAGGACTAAATGACAAAGTAAAGTAGGCTTTGGGTTGTTCTCCACCCCCCAGCCTGCAGCCCACACAAAATATGTCACAACAAGTTTCACTCGACAGGAGAATGACTCAGGCAGAGGGTAATAGGACTTGGAACCCCCCAGATTTCTGGGTCATTTGTTCATATCCAGTCCGCATGTGTGTGATGAATGCTTTATTTTCACATGGGTAGGCTGATGGCTTGCATACCATGAGATGGTGATCTCAGCCTGTGCCCTCAGGAGATGGTGATTCATTGCAAGCTAGGGCTGCTGCAGCTGGTTTTCAGCAGCAGCAATCTCTTTTGGCCAGACTTTGAAATGGCTCTGCAGCAGAGCTGTGGTCTCAGTGGGTGGCCATGCTCCTTTGTGGGACACTGTGGGAAGGCTGGATTGCTTTGGGTGTGCTGTGCCTCATCTGTGGATAAATGAAAGATTTTGCCAGTCACATCTAATAGAGTCTTTTTACCTTATTTTTAACTAAATCTAACCCAAAATAAAATCAAGTGTATTCTTCCCTGTTTAATGGGGACCTTGCTTCTCCTCCTTTGGCACCTTACTAGCTAGTCATGTCACGCACAAATCTGAGCTCTCCTAACAAGTCTCCATCTGCACGTTTTTAAGAAGGAGTAGGATATAAGAGCATGCATCCTGTTGCTACCTTTCTGGACAGTTTGAATGATGAGGCAAAATGTATCTAGGAGAGTCACAAGTCTAGATAGGAGATAGGAGTGTACCGATTTCAGGTCATAATCATGAACTCCAGGGGAGGTTCTTTGCCCCTCTCAGTCTTCAGTGAATGAATGTCCTTAAATTGACTTTAGCAGCACATTAAAAAAAAAAAAAAAGTGAGCAGAAAGAGAGTCACTGTGTAGCATCAATCTCTTTTAACAGGTCTCATAGATATTCTCTGTATGGCTTCTTGGGACATGTACACTTGGAGAGATTCATTCATTTTACTGAAAGTAAGTTATAAAATTGATTAGAAAGATGTTCCGCTTAAAGCAACAACAAAAATACAAACAAACAAACAGAAATACAAACAAAACCCCCCACCAACCAAAAGATAGAATTATGCTTAAATTCGTTAGGATCAACTAAATCTGAAACATCTGATTTGGAGCTTTGCGTGGTCCTGAAGTTAAATAGGTGCCACTGTAGAAACAAGTCC
Source organism: Acanthisitta chloris (assembly GCF_000695815.1). Classification (NCBI taxonomy): domain Eukaryota; kingdom Metazoa; phylum Chordata; class Aves; order Passeriformes; family Acanthisittidae; genus Acanthisitta; species Acanthisitta chloris. Next base: position 88,062 of record NW_008679560.1, on the reverse strand, counting down.
TGAGCCTGCCATTTTGAAGTACCCACTACATGACACCAGTAATTTAGTCCCCAGAGAAAAGACAAAAATGAAAACCCTTTGTACTTACCTGCTACATCACCTGTCTTCACCAAAACCTCCCAGCTGGGCATGTGGCACAAGGGATTCACCTGGGGAACCTCTTAACCAGAGCCACGCTGCAGAGCTATCTGGCAACTGATAGAAAGAATGTAATGAAACCCTATTACATTTTGCATAGAAGAATATGGTGTGTGCTGATACTGCTGGTTGCTTTTTATTTACCGTACCTTTCTGCATATAAGAACAATGCACTCCTGTCCATAGATCTGATCCAAATCCTTAGGGATTTGGGTAACTTCAAGTTAGAACATCTTTCAGAGGGAACTGTGATCATGCTCCATAATCTGTGTTATATTTGCTTCTTCATTTTCTGTTAAAATAATTTGAAAAAATACATGTTTTGCTTTCAGTCTAATGGAAAAAAATATAGCATTTTTCTTTTAGTTCTAACTCAGTATTTAACATGCAAAAAACATTTCTTTAAATCTGAGGCCTAATTTGCTCTCATGGGATTGCCTTTGAGTTTGTGTCCCTCTGTGTCCTTTTGTGTATTGAGCTGTGTGCTTTCTGGAGCCAACACTTATTTAAAACTACGGGAAAATATGCATTCCTCTAAAATGTAGAATGTTAATGCAAATACAGATCCACTCTATTAAAGCCAATGGATTTCCATTCCTTCTGCTGCAGAGTCTGAAATCTCCAGACTCAACTAAAGCAATGATAGTAATCAGAAATGATGGATCTAATTTTCTTTGTTTATTTTTTAAGTGTATTTCATCAATATGACTTTTCCAAATGGTAATTTTTGTGGTTTGGGATCTCTTCAGGAATTTTTTCCCCCTTATCAGTAGTATTTTCTCAAAGGGTTTTACTGGAAACACAAAAAGGTTTTGCTAGGCTTGCATGTTGTGGAAATACTGTAAGTTCCAGTTTGTTTACATCAATACAGGAAGTCAGACGGAAAAAATATCATAAGTATATGCAATACAATTCAGCAAAGGAATAGACACAGCAACTTCTAAGGAAGATATAATTTTTTTATTCAAACCAAATTTCTTATTCAGCTTTATTCTGTACTGTGGCTAGGAAAGAAGATTCCTCCTTACTTTTCCTTCCAATAAGGTTTTTTGCATCATCTCTAGCTCAAACTTCTTTCTATGTCCCCAGTTAGATGGACCCAGGATAGGGTGGAGGAGAAGGACTAGCAAGGAGATAAAAGTACTCTTACATAGGAGAAACAGGCTGCTCCCAAGTGGCCAAGAGTTGCCTTTGGTTCTCAAGGGTTTTAGCTCATTCCTATGGAGACTCCTGGGGAGGAATCTGTTCTGAGTGCTCCTCATCAAAGGGCTGAGTCCAGTTTGAGTACTTTCTTGTTAAGGTCCCTCAACAGGAGACAATAGAAGAAAGCTTTTGTTTGTCTGGTGGTTCTACCAGTGGTAGAGCAGCAGTTGTGGCAGCAACCCTTCACGGCATACATGAGCAGCTTCCTTGTAAATGGGGCTAGATGTGCAGAAAGGCTGTTGCTGGCTGATTTTAGTGAGGAAGCACCATCATGTGGCCACAGGTTTATTTTATTTCTTTTATTGGAATATTGTGTGTATACACACACAAACATAGAAACATTATTGTACTGAATTTTTGCCCGAGTTTTATGACATCCTCCCTTCCCCCTGTTGAGACTTACTTATCTGTGTGCAGTCTTGTAGTGTTCACTGATAAAAGAGGGTTATTTCTGTCAAGGAAACTCAGGTGGAAGCATATGATTTTCCAAGGTTTCGTAGTGGACAGCTGTTCACTTATTTGTCAAATATGACTCTAGATGTATTGAATGGTTCCTCTGTGCTGCCATCAGCCACAATTCCTGTGTTTCTGCAGTATGTCATCTATGCATCCTCCAATATAGAACCTGAAGATTTTGGGTTAATGGTAATTTTTTTCTGCTTGTGATAGTATCGCAATCAAATAATAAACCTCATTGCACACTTGTTTTGCAAAGCATTTGACTTAGTCAGTTCTTGATGGTCCTTGTGTTTTCTCTGGCAGTCTGTTACAAGGCAGAGGTTTGGATTTAACTTTGGAAGCCTAAAAGAATATTCTTTTCCCAGGTAGGTTATATCTGAGGACCCCAATCAAGCAAATACTTATGCAGTAGTCTTGGCTGAGGTTGGTGTCAATGCTCAGGGACAAGAGTTTGTAGGGTCAAGGCCTCAGTTAAACACAAACCACAAAAATAGTAAGTAGTTTTTATGGAAGGGAAGAATTAATGCAAATTGAAAAGAGGAGAGGAGAAAATCTCTGCGCTAGAAAAGGATATTTCACAGGGAGACTGTAACATTGAAGAAGAGTAACCTAAATTCTTTCACGAGGACATTTGAAAGATGTAGTGCATGGTGTTAGCAGCTGTAGGATAATGTCTGTATTCATAATTGGGTTTAACATTAGGCAATGCTAATATTTTTCTCATGATGGGTCAAGTCATGGAGATTTATGTTCTCTGAAGTAGGTGTGTCTATTACATGATTTGCTCTGGAGAATAATACAGTGTTCTCTCATAAGCCTGGGAAGATTTTAAATGCCAGAATTGAGGAGCAAAAGGGATTTTTTTTAACATTTTCCCTCTTAGCTAAAATGTTTAATTGTGCATATCTGAAGCACTTGCTATTCTGGATCTTCCTGTTTCTGTAATGCATTTGAGTTAGTAATGAACTGTCCTTCAAAGGCCTCTTGTGCATGTGCACTTCTCTAAAGTATTTCGAAACTGTCTGTTGAGGTATCTGGGAATGTCTGCTTCAAGAAGATCTGTTTGGAAAGGTTGTCACTAGACTTTGAGTCCTGGAAGCCACATGTTCTCCCAACCCAAAACAATCTGCCTATTGATTTCCCCCAGGAATTGTTTTCCCCACTTCCTCATTCATCTGCTCACCTGAATGATTATCTCAAATTTAACCTCCTCATCTGCCCAGGTCATCTTAATAAAACTATTCATCATTACCTGCCTAGCAAAGTCAAGAGAGAAGTAATAAAAGATAAGTGGCAATAAATGCTGCTAGCCCATTTCTGTGGAAGGACTTATGATTTGGGTATGTAACTTGTGTCAGCATCTCTGAACGAGGAGGTCCCTTCTTCAGCTGAACAACAGTCTTTGTCTTCCAATGTGGGCTCAAGATCCTCTAGAGCCCAGCAAGTCTGAGGCAAAAAAGTGAAATTGCCAGAGTGGGTGTTTTTATTTTTGATATTTTTCTGCCTTCCCTACAAGATTTCCTAGCCAAAGAAAAAATTTGGTGAAACCTGCAGCAAGGGGCAGCAGATGATTCTGCTCCAGTGGCTGGAGGGCACCAAATTCTATACCACACCCCTCTGGGCTGCCAGTGTGGACCCAGCTTTTTTATGGAAAGACAGAAACACCTTCAAAGACCCTTACTTGTTTGACCCTACAAAATGTCATGCATTTTCAGCTTTACTGGCAGTAAACAAAAACTAGCATAATATACTCCTTTAGTGCTGGAGTATGAATAGATATCTATATCCCCCAAAATGTACTGATTATAAAATCAATTCTTATAATGATGCAGCTTCATCCATTGGATCCGGTCGTTATCAGTTCCAATTCTGCAGACTAATCGCTTACTTTTTCAGATTAGAGAGACCAATTTAAAACTGTTACATGGGCAATTAATTTGATGCAACCAAACTCTCAACAGGCTTTCATCTGGATTGCTGGCATGGTGCTAAAGCACTGATAGAAATAAAATCCCCTTTGCTTCTGTCTGCTGTGTGGAAATTTGCATTTTATTTTTTCCCATGCCTGCATTGATTTACTTGAGTATATGGTGTCATGCCCTTTGGAGAAGACAGGAAGATACAGTATTGGCACCTCCTGATAATCTCCTTCAAAGACTGATGTATACAATATTGGCTCTAAGTGTGAAGTCACTATTAATGCTCAGTTGGTTAAATGGGTATTCCACTTATTTAGACAGGGGAGTACATGAGTGTGTGTGTCTTTGGCAAAGCAAAGAGATGATGAGAAGAGTCAGTGCCTGAATTCATTTTTGAAATATCAATAACTGCTAAGAGATATTATCCTGTAACTCCACAGTGTTCAATAAATCATCAGGGAGACAAGATTTTCATGTTCACAAGGAGGAGAAAGTGTCAACTATCTATTTTTAAAAGGTCAAAAGTCTCTAACAATTTTAAGAAAAATAACATTTCTTTTTTAACCTGTTTAAATCAATGTAGTAGCATTTTGCTGCCACTTTAGAGGGAAGTTTTGAAAAGGAGATTGCAGACTGCCTTGTTTCTGGCCAGACTGAAAGAAGTAAGAGCTATTGCTTCCATAACATGGAGACAGAGGTAGCTGGGTGTTTAATTTTTCAGTTGAGACACCCCACAGGCTGATCCTGTGGGAGCTTACCCAATGAATGCTGGGCAGGATTGCCTGGGTGACACCACACTACTAAGGTTTATATCTTAAGCTTGATATAAATTGTAACATCAGTCAAACCAGCAAGTAAAACTGACCTGGCAAATTGCTCTAAAGAGTATTTATATTTAAAGAAAGTGTGAAAAATAAGCACAGTTGGCCTTTTTCCTTTTTTTCTTTCCTTTTCCCTTAAATGAACACAACGTGGTTGATTTGTAGCAGTGCAGAGAGCACAATGAGGCCACCTACTCTGGGAATCAGTACCTGATACCTCCAGTATTGTAGCTGAATGCAGGTACCTACAGAGTGAAAAAAGTGTTCAGAGTACAGTTATGCCACAAAAAAACTGCCTCAAATGCTGAGGATAAAAGGCCAAAAGACCCAATTATATCACAGGAAATATAAGGTGGATAGATCAAGTGTATAGCCCATGAATGTGCCTGCTCTGGAAGAGAATTTAAGGAAGGCTGCAGGAGTCTGCAGGGAATGGATCACCCCAGCACTAAGGAGTAGTGCCATGTGACTGGAGAGAGGGGAAATCTCTCCTTCACACCATGTGGCATGTCTGTGGGCAAGGTGCACACACCAAACAAGTGCCAGAGAAATCTCGACAGACAGGACAGGCCCCTTTGCTAGTCTGCCTCAGGAAGATGAAATGCAGAAATACATAAATCCCACATTTACTGTGGTCGTCAGTCATCCAAGCTCAGCAGGTGGGCAGCAGTTGCTCTATGTCATTCCTGTTGGTAGTATTACAAGTTCTTCATGCTAAAAAGTATACATCCCTGAATATCATGTATGGGGCTGATTCTGAGATCTGTCTCTAAGCTGGTCTTCTGCCACATGTATGTTTTTCTCTTCTTTTGAAGTAAGTTTTGAAGTTAAAATTCTCTATCTGCATATATATATATATATATGCCTTTTTTTTTTTTTTTTTGATTGCATTTCCTAGCAGGGAAAGAAATGCCTCTATCCCTGTCTGTGTGCTCTGTTCTGATCCTGAAAAGACTACTTATCATAAAAAGCATATAAATTTCCAGTCTTTTATTCTTTCATTGCTTTGAAATATGAGACCACTTGGCTTCAAGACCATCGGTTTGTGAGGTTAATACAGTCTCACATTTGCTGTAAGACTTTGCTTTGCCTAAAAGATTTTGTTCTCTCATGGGCTACAAAGAAACTGTCATGAACTATAAGTTCCTTGCTAACAGGATTGTTTAAAAGGCCATTTCAATGTAGCTTGATTTTTGGGGGTCACACTCAGTGCAGCTGGTTTGAAGAGGAATACTTGCTATGGGTCACACTGGTCTCTGTCACAGAGATCATGAAGATGTCCCCCCAGCCCTGCCTAAGGGCAGCTTTGCAGGCAAGTTAAACAATTTTCCATCTCTTTCCTTACTGTCATGGGCTCTGGCTATCACACATGGAAATGCTACACTGCAATCAGTCACTGGTGAGTGGGTAATAACAATTCCAGTTTACTACTTCAGTGGTGAGGAAATCCCTTAGTCATGTGATGTCACAACTTAAAGTCTACATTCTCTTTGCAGAAAAATCAAAACAGCTGTCCTTTCTCCCTTTGTATTTTCCTCTCTCAGGCTGTGTTTGTGTAAACAACTCATTCTTTCAAGGATAGCTGTTGATTTCAATGCCACTGTGCATGGAGTTAAAACTAAGCTCAGGCAGACGCCTAAGCACTTTGCAACCCCTGGGTGGTTTGGAGATTTGGGGTTTTTTCAAAAATTGCCACTGACTGTTTTGTATACTATCTATTCAAAGGCTTGCATGTATCAGAAATGATGCTCAAATTGCCAGCTGGATTTCCTGTGATAGCTAGCAGTAAACCTAATAGTATCATTCATTACAAACAAACAACGTAATAACAGTCCCATCTTCTCTCTTGATGACATATAATAAGATATGCATTATAAGCAATCATCTGTTTGTGTGTATTTATACTGTAAGACAAATCACTTGCACAAACACTAGCCAGCAATCCCTTTTTTCTCTTTGTAGCTGCTGCCACTGGTATTATTTGCTCTCCCCTGCAGAGGATCTGAGCCTGATGAGTTGGTTGTTTGATGTGAGCAGCAGTGGTTTGTGCTTTTAATGGTACAGATACCTGTATCTAATATGAGTGTTCTTTGGGTTTTCCATGAGCAAGTGTGCATTTTTTTCCCAAGTATGAATAAATTGTTCATGCAAATTATGCAACCAAAACGCAGATTAGTGCAGCCTATCATTCATAGTGTGTGACTGATCTAAAGAGAATGGATTAATTTTATTTATCCTTCTTACCTAAATGACAGCCTTGGCAGGTGTATGTGTAGCCCAAAGGACAAGAATAGCAATGGCCTTCTGTCAGAAAATAGCATTTCAGTGCTGTAAACTTGGGTTCATCTGCAAGGAACAATGATAAGTAAGGTCATCACCAACAGGATTTCCTGGAGAGGGTGTAGCAGAGGATTCACAGGTCATTTCAGGGGACAGAGGGTTGTTCCCTTTTCCCTCACCCCTTGAACACCGAGGATGAAGTCCAGCACTAGACGGGTTACTGCCTTCTGCTATTGACAAGTTTCTCTTTTGTTCCTTTTACTTGGCTTGTGATGCTGATAACCTCAACAGCTGCAGCAGTGGTTTGCTTGAGCTGTAAGACACAGAAAAAGTCATTGTAAATGGACATGTTTTCACTACCGGTTTAAAAAAAAAGTTTGTTACCTTTCTACCTATGAATGGGAACGTTAGAATGAAAGCCAAATCATTCCCCAAATCTTTGAAACAGCCCCTTCATATAAGTGTTATTTAATTTTGTTGAAAACTTGATTTTTAAAAAAACTTAATATTTTTAAAACCTAATCTCGCAAAAACAGTCTAGAGATTCCTATCTTCCTACCTCTCTTCATTCCTTTCCTTAACCATGCATTCTAGAAGCCTTTCAAAGTGTCATGGCCTGCTCGTGCCCTACCTTAATCAGATCTGTATCTTCCATTTCCTGACTCAAAACAAAACCTATAACCCATTCCACACTTAGGAAGCCAAAACAGTCTCCAATGCAGAAACATTCATTTGTAAGCAGTCCGTTAAAAGAGACATGTCATCCAAGTTGTTCCAAAGTTAGATAGCAAATTGGATCGTAAAAAATTATTACCCTCAACAGCCCTATCTGCTGGGTGAGGTCACTTCTGTATTATGGTTTCTTAATAACCTTTTTTTTCGCTGTATACGGCCAAAAAATCTGCAACATTTTCCCCTGAACTTCTTAGTGGCATGAAATCTCTTCTGGCTAAATGGATTTGTTGGTATTAAATGTTCTGCTTTTTCTGAAGATTTTCTTTTTTCTAGACAACAGATTTTTAGATTGTGATATGGCTGCTGTACTGCTGACCACCCAAAAAAGAGCATGAGCAAAACTGTATCTAAAAAAGTGTGAGACACCTCTGTCATAGTTTAGGAATGGTATTCCCCAATTTACTGTTCCCACTGAAACACCCCAGCCCACATGCCACTCGCTCACCCCCCTGCCCTTCACCCTGTGGTGGGATAGAAAGGAGAATTGAAGACACAAAATGGTAAAAACCACAGGTTGAGATAAGAAAAAATTACTGGAAACAGCAATGAAATGAGAAAAATGAACAGTAACCACAACAATACTAATAACAGAGTGTACAAGACAGGTGAACAATTTACACACTATTGCTCCCCACATGGAACCTGGCTCCACATGACCACACACTCTGGCAAAGCAGAAAGACACTACCAAGAAAATATAAATAACAAAGAGGAGCATGTGAGCTGGTGGTTCAGCATTGCTACACAAACCCAATTCTCATTGCATCCTACCAAGCAGCTATTGTCAGTCCTCATGTACTTTTATTTTCATATTCCCCAGTCAGTTTAGGGCTCCTGAAGCAGAGGAGAGCTGGATTTCTTCCATAATAAACCTTGAGGAAACAGGAGGAAATGCTTCTTGTTAAACTCAAAAACAGTAAATCACTAAGGCATTTTTCAAGGTGGAAAAAGTCAGATGAACAACTTATCTTCTTTTGCAAGGCTTTTGTTTGTCTTAAATGGACAGGAAATTTGTCAGGTATGGTTCAGTGGTTACTCAGAAGAGAGTAGAATACTTTTTATTTTACTTGTATTAATTTTTGTGATTATATTTGACTATGCACCTGATATTACAACCGATTATTTTACCTCAGGCCTGTTTGTATCTACTTGCAACCATATTTGACTATGCACCTGATATTACAACCAATTATTTTACCTCAGGCCTGTTTGGATCTACTTGCAACCACCATAATTTCAAAAGAACAAGATATCCAGGAACAGTTACAAATCAGTTTGCAATCTGACTGTTTATCCAAGGATTCATTCCAAAGATGTGCACAGTTGCCTTGCCATTATAATCCTATAGGCCATCACACTATCACTGAGTTACATCTGTATTACAAATTTTACTTCCTACAGCTGACCTCAGCCTGGGAAAATAGTATTTTTGCACCATTTTAAAAAAACAGCAGTGGGGAAATCTTCTGGCATAGCTGTCTTTACCCTGACCTTCCTGGTGAGTGCCAGCATAAGGGACATAATTGGGACAGGTTGCACTGCAGTAATGCCCACTTGATTCACCAGGAGGACTCCTGAGCTCTAAATTACACTACAGCCTGAGCCTTCTCTTTGCAGTCCCACAGATTAAGGAAAAAATATGTAATCTGGACATTTACTTTACTCAGTAAACTGGCCATTTCTGTTCTGCAGTTCTGTGACTGTAAGTGTGCATTAACTGTGTACAGATGTGATGAAATAGGGTTTTCTCCAAGGTGTAGAGACTTCTTCACATCTGTGGTCTCCATCCCCTGTTAATAAAGGTGCATCTGCTGCTGGTTGAATTTTAATCCCTGTAGTTTACATTGTGTCCTACTGGTGAAGTTGTGCCATATTTCTTTGGAACTTTTTAGCTGGCTTTATTTCAGTTCCCTTCACCCGTTCTTTTCTTCACTGAGTTAAAAGGTTTCATTCAATTTCTGTCAGTAATCAGTAATGCCAGAGATCCAGTACCTCATGATGGATAGGCCCTGGCTTCTAATGCACAGAGAATGGTGACAGCAGGATGTGCAGGACTGCCACTACAGATAGAAACTTCAGCCTCAGAAGATGTCTGCTCCTGACTGCTGTTATTTGCCTTGGCAATAACACATCATGTTCCTGGGGTCTATTTTCTTATCTGGTATCCACCATTTTTAAAAATCTCATCAGTAATCTAGGAAGAAGTCCTTTGTGAATTTTTCACTTGTCCATTCTCTGCTTCACCATGGCTTGAAATATCTTGACTTCTAAATTATTTTTCAGAGAGATCTCACAGAATGACGCCTTGGAGGTCATAGAAGCAAATGTGTTTTCCAGCCTTCCCAAACTACATGAAATGTAAGTAATGAGCAATCTAAATGCAAAGGAGACAATTATTAAGATTCATTATAGGCAAGTATCAAAGGTTTTGCAGTGTGGTTCAGGTAAGATCTGAAGAATTTGGAGTGACACAGGAACATTTTAAATCTCCTTTTGTCTTTTCCATCTTCTTGTCTAACTGTCCCTTTCTTTACCTGGTCAACCTAAAATTTATACTCAGATCAATGGCAGTATCAAAAGGTGGTGAGGTCTGCCAATTTGTGGTAATTATGTGCTCTTTGAAATCATGCAGATCTTCTGCTGTCAAAAAGAAAATTTCAGCATACAGTTGCACTACATCATGGGACAAACACTCTTTTAAGATATTTAAGATATTGACAAATATTTCTCTGATGTTTCATTTTCTCTTTGCAGAAGAATTGAGAAAGCCAACAACCTCGTGCACATTGATCAAGGTGCCTTCCAACACCTTCCAAGCCTCAGATATTTGTAAGATCTTTTGCTCTTTGCAACTGCTGTAGTCATTTTGAATGACACACCCATGTTTCTGTATAACTGGTGCTGAGCACTTTTGATGATAAGACAGGATAATGCCCTGTCCTTGCTACTAGTTGCACATTGTCAATCCATGTTTTCACTCACAGTGCCAGCACAGTCCTCAAAAACTCTAAAGATTATAATAGCTTCCATGGAGTAGTCCCACACACAAGTTCTTCAAGCCTTTCTAAGCAACAGGTTGAAATTGTGTGATGAGAAGAGGAGCTGAACCTTTTTTATGTCTATAGAAACAAGTTTAAATTGAAAATTCTTTTGAGAATTTTGGAGAAAAAAAGTATCTCTCATCTGTCTTTGCTATGGCAGTGCCTTCTGGTATGCATCATACGGATGGTCTTAAGCATTCTAATTCTCTTTTCTTTCACAAAGGCAGTGCTATAGCAATGGCTTTCATTAACACTTGATGTGAGGTAACTAAATCCCTAAAATACAAATGCATTGATGTATGGTATAGCCTTATTTCATCAGCCTCATTGAGAATATCATTTGCACAATCTGCTTCCATGAGGCTGCCGTCAAAATTCAGTGGTAATGGAATGCATCCTTAAAATAAACTATTACTCAAATATATTTTCACAGCTTTTAGCACATGATTTTAACATGATTAATGATCCCTCCTCTGCATAAAACCCCAATGAAGTCCAATGAACTCTATTTAACAGTAATTGTTTTTAATGGCCATAGCTTAAAGATTTTAAATGGTGTTCTTTGCTGAGCAATGGTATATACACCCAGCAGGATACTGACTTAACAACATTTCTATGTCCATCTACCTGAGCACATATACCCCATCTTATTTTCCTGACTTACACAAGAAACCTTACTCATCCAAGAAACCTTGTTTTTCTTATTCATCCAAGAAGCGTGGTCATGATTTCTGCATTTCAGTACATAAAAGTAAGCATTTAATTGTCTAGTTAGATATTTCTTAAAGACAGTGGGAAATCAGGTCAGTGGTCTAAAAGGCATAGCTCCCAGTGAGCTAATAAGTGTTTAAAGTCTCTGAAAATCACTAGTATCTGACAGGTTCTGGGCTTGAAAATTCCAAGAGGCATTGCTTTGAACTTCAACTTTAAGATTTGAGATTTAAGATTTGGACTTTAGGAGATGAGGTGTATTTAGCACTCCATGATCCATTATAGTTTGAAGCCTCATTGAACTGGAATATGTGGTTAGAGTTACAGTAGGATTGTCACTCTCCCCAGTATTTTTACTGATTCCTGCTTTAACAAATTCTTCAGGCACCTTGACAAACTTTTACTTTGTATGTGCATAACTGAAACAGTTTTTCTCTTGACTGTAGGGATATAAAGCTTTAAGTTTGTATTGTCATGAGGAGAAGTCATATGCATTTTTCCTCTCATTTCAAGCCTGAGTCATTCAGGGGTGGCTGCTGTCTTTGAGTAGCTCTGGCTACCTACGAACAAACCCACAGCATTTGCTTATCCTGTGTAAAATCCCCTGGATTAGCTGCTATGGGTACTACAGCCCTCAGATGTACAGAAGGGTAGAAAGAATGAAAGCACATTTATCTCATACAAAACTGAAGAAGAAGAAATGTGAACACACTGATAAATACAGTAATTTCAGTGATTGTTTAAATGTGGGACAAAGAAATAATAGGTCATGAGGAAAAGGTGAATTCCCACTTCAAATATCTGAAGTAGTGAAAGTTTTTCTCTTACATTAGCAGATGCTGCCTCTTTTGAACATTTGTCATTCCATGCTCCCATACATGCTTACTCAAAATTTCACAGATACTACCTGTATAAAAATTCAGCTGCAGCAGTAATACTATGGCCTATAGAAGCAATGTATTAAAATATAATTAAAAATATATAGAGGATTGCTTGTTTACTTAAACATTCCCCACTCTTCTTTAGCTAGTTTTACATGCTAGCTGATATCAGAGGAAAATATATTTTGGGTGTTTTTTAAAGTCTTTTTATTTTCTTGTGGACATACAGGACTGGAAGAGACTCTCCAGGCTACTGTATCCTACTTCTTCCTGGATCCACCCCATATATCGCATTAATTAAGTGCTTTATTAACATTCTTGATTCTTTTCACTGTTTCTTGCTTTCCATTTTTTTCCAAGGGTGGCTTTTCCAGAAACTCAATGATTTGGTGACTAGAGCATGTCCTCTAATTTTATTCGAGGCCACTTAATTCACATTCATTCTTGTGCCAAAATTTTCTTTGTGTTCATAAAATTAATCTTTGGTGTTTACTCCTGTAATGGATTTATAGTGCATCCCCTCTGTGCCTTCATTTTAGGAGGGAAACCCCCCCAGATTTGTATGACTATATAAAGAGCAGGAAAGGTGCTTCATGGCTCCAAGCTTGCGAACAGATGAATGTGGCTTCTGTGCTAATAACAAGGTTTGAGGAAGCTGTGCTAGTGATATAAATCAGTGCAACACCATTGGCTTCAGTGCATCATTTCACACCACAGGGACAAGGAGCAGTACACATAGTCCCTGCCAAAGCCTTCTACATAGTAGTGAGCCAGGTGTGACACTGAGTTACATCATGCTCAGATCATTCTATGTACACCCATACTGTCGTGTTCTCTTGTGGCACACTTCCGTAGGAAAAATTGCCATTTTCTCCTTCCCCTGGTTTCACTCACTGGTGCTTGCTTGCCCTTTTAGAAACTGAGAAGGCAGAAAGAATAGGATAGGTAATTTAATGAGAATGCAGAGACCTTAATGGAAGGCTGTAAAACAACATCAGGTAAAGGTAACCCAGTTCCCATATTTACCTTCCTGCGACATGCAAAAAAGGATCAGTTAGGGAAAATATAAGGCAAGATGCTGATGGAGGTAGAAGGTTGCTAACATGTGGGACTGTAGCTTAAAATAATTCTGAAAAGGGTTAAGCATCTGTGTGGATAGGATAGCTATCAACAGCTATTGCAGAAATGACAAAAATTCTAAGAACGTGAAGGGAAACTTATGAACATTTCACACCCTAATTCTCATATTGACTGCTGGAAGTTAGGAAGGAATAGCACGTGGTTTCATCAATGTCTTATCACAAAACAAATTAGGAGATTCCATCTGACTGTGTAAGGAGGTATAGCAAGACCCAGCTGCAACCAGCATTACAAAGTACCAGGACTTGGGTACCTGCCCATTGCTGGATCATTGTGGTTCTTCTGAGGTTTCCAGTTCCACAGGGTACAAGATACTTGGTCTGATTCCTTACACAGTGCTGGGTCTGTGACAGAACTGTTAAAACACAATTCAGAAAATCTTGCAGAAAAAAAATATTTTTACTGGCAGTTTTGATATAAACACACAGAGAAGAAAATTAATCCGTTTTAATGCTCAGTACTGAGCCCAGGTACCACAGCCCAACAGTTTAATGACCTTTTCAACACATTGCTTGCAAAGCTTTTTCTGAAATTCTTAAGAAATGGTTGTATAGCCACTAGGTCTTATTTATGTGCAGGCAAGAAGATCTGGCTAGCCTTGTCAGTCCTCTCATCAGCTTCATAGGCTCATTACAGCCACCAGCTGTTGAACATTAATATGCTTTTATCTCTGTCAGCTTGGGTTACATTTCCTGCTCACCCCACTCCCTTTGTCTCCTGCATCATCATTACTGGTATGGCAAAAACACCAAAGAGTGAAAAATGCTGAAAAAATGCAATGCTGAATAGCCTAAACCTTCTAGAAACTCATAACCTTAACTTTCTCACCAGTCTTTTAGAAGCAGTGAAGAGAATTGTTAATTGGTCTTCCTGGGTATATGCCAGAGAGACAGACTGCTTCAAAATGATAACTTACTGACCTTTCCATGTGTACAAGATTATTTATCTGGCTCTTATTAGGGAGTCCTGTGGCATTGTCTGTTTAATAATGTAGTGATGGCTTTTCAAACCTATTTTCTTTCCAAAATTAGTTCTCCTGTGTAATCTGTGTCCTTTAGTTCTCTTTTAGAGGGATTGTGTCAATGTCCTGTATTAAGCAATCTCAGTTTATAATAAAAAAACTTAAATGTAACACTCCTTCCAGGTGAATTTTGAGGCCATACAGCTGAATTGTTGGAGGGGAGTGGACAAAAGCATATGTTTTGTCTGAAGAAAGAGCAGAGACCAACTCCAAAGTCTTTCAATTGCTTGTACGTGTCTGCTCTTGTTTCATGGAGGACCTGACGTGTATCTGACATGCTTCCTAAACCCAGATTTGTATTTGCTGCAGATGCAGCAAAGTCCACAGGATTTCAGACTCCTTGTGTGTTGACTCTTCAATCAAATGAAGTGATGCTCTACTCCTCCATTTTGCATGGTGGCCTCACAGTTAAAGTCCTTGCCCCAGAAGTGGGTGTTGTGGTTTTAAGGAGTCATGAGTCAGAGGAATGTGTTGCTGGAGTCAGGCTCACGTGCAGCATAAAGTATCCAGTGATTAAGTGATACAAAAATAATGCTTCCTGAGTGATGTTGTATTAATCTCTGCCCACCTTTTTTTTTTCTTTTATTTTTTTTTTTTTGTGATTTAGCAAATACCCACAGTAAATTGATGAGGTAAACTGTGTTCCCAGTTTTGTCAGAGTAGCTCCTACAATTTGGCATAAAAAAAAAGCAGAAGTGTAGCTATATCTGGAGATAAGTAGCCAGAATCTTCCAGGAATTA
>NW_008679560.1:43463-72949 GCF_000695815.1 Acanthisitta chloris | reverse complement strand
GCTGATCATTGTGCTGTTTTCTTAAGTGCTGACTCCAGTAAGCCTTTTCGGAAGGCAATTAATGCTTTGGAAAGCAGCCATCAGCTGTCTGAAAAAAAAAGGGTTCTTACCAAGCTGTTTATGCATGACAAGGGGGGACTCAGTTATAACACAGATTAAAGAGGACACTTGTTTAAAGTGAGTCTACTAAGGATGTATACATTGTATGATAAATATATTGACAAAGCTGTCCTGCAGGAAAGATATTCAGTAAATTGGATTATCTACATTCTAAAAAGATTATCCACTTAAAGGCCTCTGGAGATTTGCTGGTTGAATAAAAAGAGAGGGAAGATCTAGGCTGCAGTCTAGCTAAATATTTTTTTAGTTCTTTTTCTGCATTTAATTAAAAGAACACACTCTCCTGCTCATAATCACTGTTCTGTGCCACTGTGCAATCAGTGCCTTGTGCCACCTGTAGATTTACTTCAATATGTAATGATTTGTCAAAGATGCTTTCTGCTTCATCTCATGCTGCTCAGTTGACACCAGTGAAAATTGAGCTCTGAACACTTTAGAATTACTGGAAAGATCAGAACTAACCCAAGGCATTGAGGAGTTTTTTTCACATACATATAGTGAAAACCCTGCTAACCAGTGTGGAATTTTGATATGTAAGTTGCCATTGGGAGCAGTGTTTGAATAGCATATGTTCAAGTACTGTCACCTTTCATTGCTGCACCATGAGGACTAAGATGTTCTTGGAACAGTACTGTAGAAAGGAAAGCTTCTTATGTCTTCTCCTGTCATGCAATAGCCACACACTACTTGGCAGCAGTTTCCTTCTTCATTTACCTACTAAAGGAAATGCATGCCATAATTTGTATTTAAAAGTGGCTTGTAAAAAAGAATTGCGTGAATTTTTAGCATAAGACTCATTTAAAATTAAAGGCAGCTTTCAACTAAAATCCTGTATAACTCCAGTAATTTAGAAAGTGTATTTTAAAATATTGTAAGGAGGCAGTTACGTGTTCTTCTCCTATTGCTTCTAATTTTTTTGTCTAAATCCTTTCACAAAGTGTAAGTACAGAAGTACTCTAAATAATAAGGGCCTTGTATAATCCACCTGCTTCATAATCATGCTTTCTATTTAACTATATGTAATAGTTTTTCAAAGGCATTTTTGTAGAGCTTTCTTGGTCACATGTGACAGCTGTTATTTTTAAGCTAATGCAATGTCAGACCACTCTGACTCCTGAGATGAAACAGTCATGACATTTCAGCAACTTTCCCAAACTGACTTCTTGAATATTCACTATAGTACCTTATTTTTTTCCTGCATATAAGGCATTGCTCTTTGTTATGAGACCGATCAAAGTTGGCTTTTCAGCATCTGGGAATACCCAGATACCATCTCAGGGAGCTCAGAGCAGTACTTATGCAAGTGAATGACTATTTTATGGACCTATGTGTAACCCTGAGTTCCCAAATGTAGGATTTGGTTGTCACATGGAGGCTTTCAGTTTCAGTTCTGATTATGAAACCTGAAAGACTACGACTCTCCTGAAATAATCTAGGTTCATAAAAAACATCAGATGAATGATGTTACATTTGTCCAGCCTCAACTTTTCATGACAATTCAACTTTTCATCACAATTCAACTATTTAGAAATGATTCTGTTAAAAACAAAAAAAAAACACATCTAGTAATAAAAGAATATTATTTTGTCTAAGTGCCAGAATAAAAAATACCTTCCATATACTATTAATATGTTCCTTAAGGAACCAATATTCTCAGTGAAAGGTTACCTTTTCTACCATCTCATGTATTAAAAATGAAAATATATAATTAAACTTTCAAGAACCCAAATTTTCTCTTTTTTAAGTAAAAATGTGACTTCTTGGTGTCTGGGAAAAACTCCCAGGTGGCCAGAACCCAGCCTGGTCTGGATTGTCCCACCTGCACTCAGCCTTCCTTCCAGCCATCAGCAGTCACCAGCCCCTGCTGCTGTATGGCAATATGTTTGTCCTGCCCTTGCTATTGCTCTGGATAACAAAATGTGCTTAAAATAGACATGGTACAGCTTTGTGGAAACCTGTGACCCTGTCCTCACCAGCTTTGGGCACTGGGCTGTCCTTCACAGTCAGTATTTCTGGGATGGTGTTTCATGGACAGGAACCACAATGCAGAAGACAGTGATGCTCAATGCATTGTGAGAGAGGAGGTAGTTAAATACAGAGGCTCAGGTCCATTTCCAGTTACACAAACTGCTGAAATGTTCCCATGTGTTTGGCTCCTCACTATTAGAAGTGCTGGGGAATAAAGCATCCTAATTCTCTCCTAATTTCATGAGCGAATTTCCTGTGGAATTAATGTATCCTAGATTAAAGTAGAAGGTTAAAATTGTGGTGAGTTGATAATATTGTCTAAAAACAGCTACTGTGAAAATAATTAGCTTGTGTCAGTGCAGTTGAATTTAGAATATGGCTGAGAAATTAATATGAACCATTTCCTGAGATGATCAAGAGGGGCTGTGTAACTATCCAAGGTAGGGTTTCTCATTATTTTGGAATAAAACAGGGAAGGGCAGAATTCAACATGTACTTTGGAGGAAAACCTTTATAAATTACAATGTCAAGTTTCCTATTGGCAAACCCCACTTTCATGGCTAAACTCTGACTCTTGTGGATGCCAATGTTCTTTATTCTTTGTTAATTATCACTTCTTTCCTGGGACAAAGTGAATAATCTTCATCTGTTCTTCATCTGTTCTGTCCTTCTTAGGTTAATATCAAACACTGGCCTACGGGTTTTATATTAACCTAAGAAGGACAGAACAGATGTTTTGCTGTAAGTTTTAACATTTACTTCTCACTTTTTAAAAGCTGCCATTGAATGTTCTTCTGCTCCAACAAAACCTTTCAAGAAATGATTCCCCTCATGTTCATTTATTAGCTTCACGGTAGAATTTTGGGTTGTAATTTTGCAGGCATTGATCATAATGTGGCCCGAAAGGTCTCAGTTCTCTCTAGGTCTCCCTTCTACAAAGCTTTATAACTTGTACTTTACAGACAGCTCTTCCTTTAACTAAACTGTGAGCATGTGTCTGGATGGCCCAGGGGACAGATAACAGCCTTCTTCTCCTCTTTCATGAGTTGAAATCCAAACCATGATGGTGGCAGTGGAAATTTGTTGCCACCTGGTGACAGTTCTCTGGTCTGCATGAGAAGACTTGCTGATCTCAGAGCTGTGTTCCATGACAGGTGACCATGTCACAGGGGAAAGAAAAAAAAAGAGAAAAACAAACAAACAAACTCAGGGAATAATCTCTATCATGCCCTTTTTTTATCTCTGGCAGTAAAACTATCCAGAGAATGAAATTTTTTTATATGGAAAATTCCAGTGCCAGCAGTGCAAAAAAAATTGTGAAATATTTTGTGTGAAAACAGGCTATTTTTCTGTTAAAGCACCTTTTCTTCTGTAAAAATAATGAGTGTCAGAAAAAGTTTGAATTTTTTTTTTCACTGAAAATAATTTTGACATATGTTTTTCAATCAGTTCTTAGTATAATTGAAAGCATTCTTTTGGACATGATTTATTGTTAATTCACAAGCAAAGTTCTGCATCTTCAGATCTTTGATTAGAAGATTTCAAGCTGCAGAAACATCAGTCCTGCAATCATCTCAGTAATAGCGAGTAATATGAATAAAATTGCATATAAAACATAGTGGGGAATGCCCAAATATAGTATACACACATATAAGACAAGAAATCCACTTCTGTAATACACTTGACATATATAATTTTGAGAACTTCAGAGCTCCTTGAAACCATCAAGCAAATGCAGCAGATACAAGGCTACAGAGCCTTCTTCCTGTATACTTTTGTTTATCACCAGTATTAACTAGAGTGAAATTATTGTGTCCCGCAGAGTTTTGGGGTTTTTTCTCCTCTGTTTCCTGTAAGAATAAGTAGACATTGATACTGCTTGAATCCCAAACTAGACCTTGGTTCCAACTCTGGGCCCACTGAGGTCAGTAAGCAAATACCCATTGGCTTCAATTGTGCCAATATTTAAGTCCCAAAGACAGGTCTTGATGGGACATTGATGTTTCTAAAGGGCTCATGCAGATCCTTAGCAGAGAGATACAGTTCACTTGTGTGGATGCTGTGCTCCCTCCCTTTTCCTGTCTCTGCTGACCTCAGTTTGCAGAATGAAGCCTCTAAGTGTCACTTAATGAAGAGTTGTGGCTCTATCAAACTGTCAGCACGAGATAATTTTGGAACCGTGCTTAATTTCAAGCTTTGTGGATATTTCATTCAATTCCATGCTTTCTCTCAGAAACAGCATGGAAACAGCCATATCCCCAGTGTAACTTATGAGTAGTACTATTTGACTTCTTTGAGCTCTATTTTGAGCCAGCAACAGAACATAGATCTGCCATTCCTTGAGTAGTACTATTTGACTTCTTTGAGCCCTATTTTGAGCCAGCAACAGAACCTAGATCTGCCATTCCTTTTTTTTGGATCAGTCACAACTGTCCAAAGACAGAAATTCCTATTTGCCCATTCAACAAACTGCATTGACAGGGTCCTATGTCGGAAGTTCTTAAACTCATACAAAGCTTATAAGCAACCCTGTTGACATCAGCAGAGGAATGATCCATTGGCTGGTAGGTACCCTGCTGAATCATGCCAAAAAGGCTAATGGCTTTTCCTTCCTCTGGTTTGGAGGCTGTGAGAAGGGGTGGCCTTGTAGCCACCCAAATTGCATTTTCTGGATAGTATGCTTGCTGGAGGAACTATTTCATCTGTCTCAGGGTTACAGTCCTGAACTTAAGCATTTTAATTACTTCAGCCTATTTCAGACAAGAGTGTGGGGGTGTTGGAAATGTTTTTGTCCAGGCTTTTTTTATCAAGGTTTGTGCTCTACAGAAGAGACATCTTAGAAACTTACATCATTACCCTCTTCCTCAGAACAAGTATAAGGGAAAATACTGTATTTGAAACAACATTTTGTATTGAAAGGCATTTTTGTATTTTGAAGTACAAAAAGGTGTTTCTGTGGTATTTTATTTTTCAGAGATATTCAAGACAATATCAATATACGTGCAATCGAAAGAAATTCATTCATGGGCCTGAGTTCTGAAAGTGTTATTCTGTGAGTAAGACATAGCAAATTCATTATTCTCCTTGTTAGTTCCTTTCTTTTCCAGAACAGGGTCAAGGATACCAGGGGATGGGCACTATTTCATATGCTTCGTAATTCAATTTGAGGTTTTAGATTTTTTCCCTGCCTCTGAAATCTCTGTATTCTATATCCCTGTCATGAAAAATGAATGCTTTGGGGTTTATTTGTTGTGTTCTCATCCTGGTCTTTATTTTAGAAGCACAGCAGAGAACAAATTTAATAATTACTGATACCAAGGTTAAAACACCTACAGCAACTTTTTCATGTGATACAAATTGTGTTCAAAAGGATGGCATGACTCATAAATATTTACAGTCAGACACATCATTCAAAGACATTTATTACCTGGGCAAAATATATGTAGATGTTGTGGAAATGTGGTATAATTGTAAACAATGTTAATGCATTGATACAGGTGGGTTCACAATGCAGTTTCAAGCTGTATGGTTAGATGGTTCTACATTTGACTCGAACGGTCATGTATTTTAATGAACTAGCTGGCTTCCTTGATCCTTTCTGTCTGTATATAAAACATACTGTTTGCTTGCTAACAAGCTGCCTTCGTTTCACCTAGCTGGTGGCCAGACTGGAAAAATTTCCCACCATGTGTGTGCAGTTTACTTCGCGTACTGAAGGAGACAAGCAAGATTTGATTGACTGATTGAGCTCACGTTGATTTTGGTGGGAGCAAGGTCAGACTATCAATAATTGAAGAGAGGCCAGTCACTTAGCTTTATCTCTCTTTTCCCCCTATCAGTTAAGCACAACCTCTGTCTACTTCAAGTTCCCTGAAATTTTAAGCACAAACACACACAGAGAGTTTTCTCAAATACATATTCAAGTAATGATACCACAAGACCACTGATTTATCTTTTCTCCTGTGATGATAATATTTGCTGCTCAGGTGGGACTTTGTATTTTCAGAGCACTGTGCAAGAATTACTGTATTTGTTTCCATAATGCTACTAAGGACTGAGATATATATTTCAGATTTTTGCTGTGATTTGACCTCTCTGTGCCACTTGAGCAGCATGAGATTGACTTCCCCTCTGTCCCCAGCATATCTCATTGCTTATATCAGGAAGAAATTCTTTACTGTGAGGGTGGTGAGGCAGTGGAACAGGTTCGCAGAGAAGTTGTGGATGTCCCATCCCTGGAAGTGCTCAAGGCCAGGTTGGATGGAGCATTGAGCAACTTGGTCTACTGGAATGTGTCCCTGTCCACAGCACGTCTACTGGAAGGTGTCCCTGTCCACAGCACAAGTGTTGGAACCAGGTGATCTTTAAGGTCCTTCTGATCCAAACCATTCATTGATTCTATGATATGATTATTGTCTGGGTATTGAAGGGCAGTCCTCTGTGAGGACTTAAGGCTTCTGATTTGCTAGCAATATTGGCCTGGTGGGGGAGGAGTGGATCATGTCCCCTTCCAGCTTCTTTGCCCTACCTCCCACAACAGCCCCATTGCTATAGGCTCCTCGCACCCACCAACATGTGCAGGAACAGCAAGAGCTGTGCAAGCAGACCTGACTACCACCAGATGATGGTCAGATGATACCCAGACTTGGTTGTAGTTCTCTCTTGGGACACAGGCCTCACGTGTGATCTGTGAGAGACCCTGATTAGGCTTTCCCTAAGGTGAACTTAGTTCAAAAAACAGCCAAATTTGCTGGTTTTCTATATCAAACTGAAGTCATGGCAATGCAATAGAAATTTATGGTTATGGCAACATCGTTTTGTAAAACCAGGCATGTCGAGATGTTTAAAATTACCCAGGACCCATTGAACCCCCACATTCTAGGGAGAAACAATTTTAACAGGTTTAACTGCGGCAATGTCCAAGACTATTCAAGTCAGTAATTTGGATTGCATCTGATTTTATGCTATGCGTGGGATCAACACAGATGGGAACTGAGGCTACATTTGGTAATAAAGTACTGGAAATTCATGGAAGAAATTCACCTTGCTACCAGGTCTGCATGCCACTTAGGCTCTAAGATCGATCTTTCCTGTCCTGAAATAGGGAGTAAAGAATACTTCAGGGACAGTGACCTCTTGCATCAAGTGAATTTTAAAGTGGGTTTTAAAAATCTGGTATAGCCATGAAATGGTAAGTAAAAGCACCTATGTCCAAGCTCTGGATCTCTGCCTCCATTATCAGCTGTTGCTAATGTGAGAGTTAATGGAGTCAGTAGGGATGCTGGTTGAAGCGAGGGGAGAATTTGTCTTAACAGAAACTTGTCCATATGTACATTAATGAGGTCTTGGGATTTGGATTTGCTTTTTTCTTTTTCTCTCTTTTTATTACTCAAGTGCTATTAGCCCAGTGATAGGAGTGTATGATCCACACTGTATGGCAGCAGTGACTCTGTTTTATGACCTTAGTATCTCATTGCATTAGCACCGTGTTCAGTGAGAGAATGCAGTAAATGTTAATACTGTGATTAAAAACATATATATCAGCCTGACAGCTACAAATGGATAAGATCAATGTAATATAATAAATGTTTTAAATGCTGTAAGCAGGGACATGTCTCTCCTCTGTGCCCGCTCACTCATGTATAATAGTGTTTGCAAGTGAAGGGGACAGTGACAGTTCTTCTGATCCAATCTGACAGACATTATAGACACAGAGCTATGTACATCTGCCTGTCATGGTCAAAAGAATAATCCCTTCAGCCAGACCCATAACTGATTTTTGTGGTTACCTTAGCTCACCACCTCAGACCTTAGATAAGTGGGTCACTTGCATGCTCAGCTTTCAAAGTGAATTAGAAACAAAATGTCCAGGTTTGCTGACAGTTTAATTAAATCAGGCCATTTGTGCCATCAATCAGACCTGTCATTGCCTGTTGAAGAGGGCGGGAGCTGAAAAGTGACGTTTAAAACAAGATGAAAGATTGCACCATAAAGATGATAAATATAACTGACCCAAATGTAAATTTGTAGAACCGTGAAGGGACAGAGGGAAGGACGTTAAACGTTAATTAGGTAATGCACTAGAGTAAAATCTTGGCAAAAAGCCCCAGGAGCTTCAATTTCCAGGTTCACTACCTGTGTATCCTCTTGGGGGAAGGAGTCTGGGGAGGTGGGACTGAGGCAGCAAAGCAGACAGGCAGTGTAATTTGTCAAGGCAGCAGACACAGGAGGTATCACCCACTTCCCGGGCAGTTTGGCACCACTGCCACCCTCCTCCTGCCTGGCTCAGTGATGGTCAGCCTCCCTCCTCCACCTGCTTGACTGCAGATGTGAGACCACTGCAGACAGCAGTCTTTTTTCTCTAGTACCTGGCAAAGATTAAGCCATGGCCCAGTGTTTCAAAAGCATCTTGAACAGAGTAAAACTAACTGGCACTGACAGCACGAACAGGAAAGATCCTGGTCTCACCCCTCTTGGGATTAACCTGGAGCAGCCTCACTGGCTCCTCTGCAGCCTTCCCAGTGGAGCTGTGGGCAGTGCCAGCATCTTCACCAGCTCTGCCCTTACATAAAAAACTTACTCTAGCTGTCATCTCTGATGGTAGTGCTCATCTGCCCTATTCATGTCCACACTCTCCAAAGCCTTTGTCCAACTATTGGGATCATAACAGACAGTATTCACAGAAATGTCACCATTCCAATATCCATTTAAGAATTTTATTTGTTTGAGATCCTTTTCACTGCTTTGAATTACATATATTTTACTCATGAAGCATGAATAAGAGTGCAACTCTATTTTTCTTTTCTCTATTGCAGCTGGCTGAATAAAAATGGAATTCAGGAAATTGAGAATCATGCATTTAATGGAACGTACCTGGATGAGCTGTAACTATTTCTGTTGTTTACTATTACGAGAAGTGAACATTAGAAAATAGTAACTGATGCAAGATTTTATTTGTTTTTAATCTTAGATTGTTTCAGCATAAATATTGTGTTTTTCAGAAATCTAAGTGATAATTACAACCTAGAAAAATTACCAAATGAGGTCTTCCATGGAGCCAGTGGGCCTGTTGTTTTGTAAGTAATATTTGGATAGTATTTTTCTTATCATTGACTCCTTAGAAAAGATCAGAGAAGAACATATGAATGTCAGTCTGGATTTCCACAAACATGGAGGATATAACTGAAATTTCAGTCTAGATCCTTATTTTCACTTTGTCCTCAAGTTTTTGGGAGTATTTAGAGCGAGAGAGACAGATCCAGTTTGAGCTAAATCAAGAGTAGGTGAATGGTCCTCAGTGTTTAAATCTGAATTACTTGCCACTGAAGATCTGCCCTGTATCTGTGGAGCTTAGTTCTGAAGAAAAACTCCTATCTTACAAAGACTGGGGTTGGGATGTCCCATCTCCTGTAGAGATGGGTATGAGATATATTTCACACAATTAGATCAAGATGTCTTTAGTGGATGATGAACTGCAAATTGAGATCTCAGCAGTAGAGAATACAGCAGAAGTATGCTTATGGGCCTCAGTCACTGTTACCTCAAGCCATGGTTTGCCATGGAGTCTGAAAATACCTGTGAGTGCACAACTGCTTGCATTTCTGAGCACAAGCTATAACACGTGGGAGTCTTCTATTGTCTCACTAATTTCTCACAACTTTTCTCTCTTTCCCATCTATGCTGAATGTCCAGAGAGGGCTAAAAGTTACCCAAAAAGGGTGAAAGGGGTCATTGGAGCTGTTGCAAGATTTAACGCAGACTTTAGAGTGGTTAGAAATCTAAAACAGAGGGAAAAAATTCTGATTAACCTTGAGTTCTGTCCAGAGCTGTTCTGAAGGCCTTTTTTCCCACATTGTGATGGCCAGTAGACCTATGATATAAAAAGCTATGGTATGGATTACAGCATTCTGCTCCACTTTTATTGCTTCTTCAAAGCATCTTCCTTCTTTGGAAAAGACTTCCAGTGGAGCCTCTTTTCATCATTAATGTCATAGGTGTTTCTTTGGAAAATCATTATTTCCTGTATCTAAAAGTAAATGCATTTTCTTTGCAAGCTATAGCTGATACAATCATGTTCTGGAGGTTTATCAAATTGATTTGCCTCTAGTTGAGATTCATTTGATAGTTCAATTTCTAACTGAGTTATTTGTGTAAAAAGTTTTCTGTTCCGTTACCAATACATCCACTATTCCATCGATGGGAAATTACCTTTTTATCCTGGATGAGATCATAAAAGAAGAGCCTTCTTACTCATCCATCACTGTAGTGTACAGCAGGGATGTGTTTTCACTTGTGGAAGTGATTGACCCATAATCATATCTTTGATGGGACAAATAGTGTTGCAGCAATCAAATCTGTGTTGCAGACAGCAGTGTTTTATTCGAATGAACGTCAGGGTGTTTTAACTCTTGACCTTCCTGAACCAGTGTTCTACAGTCAATTAATGCCAACTTCTATTTTATAATTTAGCATATTAAAATAATGTAAAATAAACACAAACACAAAGAATCAGAAAGCATCAATCTTAGCCCTTGTACAGGCTATAGCGTTTCACAAATCAGTTCCTCTCTCCTTACAGCTCTTTGTGGAATTAGAATATGTCTTTTGGAAAGACATCAAGTTTTGAGTTAATGGATTTCAGCACTGACAGTAGACAAGAAAATCGAATAGCTAATAAATCCCATGCCTATACATATTATATTCCTTCTATAGAGAAATACACTGTGTTTCCAACTTGGAGTTTCATAGCTTCAATTTTCAGCCATATTGTTTCATTTAATTGTCTTCTGCTGCTCTCAGAGCTGTAGTGCCTTACACCAGCTTTTGCTGGTGTCCTTAGGACTTCTCTGGCTGTGTCTTGACTCAATGCAGGTAAGGTATGGCTGTGGTCCATTCTGTCCTTGCAATTTGTCCTCAACAGGAAACCCACATGTGGGGACCACAGGAGAGCTCCAGTAGATCCTCAGCTCTACATCTGAGCCCCTTAAGTGCAGCCAGAGTTTAGTTTAGATACAAGCACAGATAAAATTTTTCTCACTCATCAGTCTATCCCTCTCTGATTTCTGCTCTGGCAGCTATTTCTCACCATTTCTATATGAGCCTTTCAAATCTCATCAGCTGGTCAGTATTTTTGCTAATCCAACAGAGACTCCCAGTGGGAAAGGGAAGTGATTGGAAAAAAAGTCAGATTCATTTTGTTGTTCCTGCACTGGCTGCTGTCAAGGCTGATGACTAGCAGCCAAGCAATAATAACACAAGAACACATATACCAGTCGCTGATGCCTTCTGGTTTGATTTCCTCCTGCCATTTTATCGTCTTGTTCATCATGCTTATTTAATTTATCAAGCCTCTAACTAGAAAGCAATATCCCAAAGAACTTCTGCACTGAGGTCTGTGTGTGGCAACTCAGTGCAGTAAGTTACTAAACCACCTACACAATGTCTGTGTTTGCTGTTTGTGGCCTTGTCAGTGGTGTGAAAATAACTATCCCTCACACAGGAGTATGCAAAGCACTTTCCATAACTCACTTTTCTTTATGTGTAATAATGAGCATAAAAAGAAAAAACCCTAAATAACAGGAAATTTTTTTGACAAAACCCATAAATATTTATGACATCTTTTTGAGATACTGAGAGATCCAGTAACATTTTAGCTATTTTTAAGTCTAGGTGGTATTGCTGTTCATATTTGCTTCTTATTTCCACCCGGTGTTATACCAGTTTTCACTCAGTAATGAATTTTTGCTAACAAGCCAAAGAAAACATTTTCCATTCTCTTGTTCAAAATTATGAAGTTTCACATGCTCTTAATGATGCCATGAGTGATGCTGTCTGTGGGTTTAGGCAGAAAATTGCTGTTTAGTTGTTGACTCATGAGCATATACTCTGGGTGACAGTTTTCATTTGGCAGTGCACTAAGGGCAATAGTCAGCCCATGTGAAAATCGAGGTTGCTCATTTCAACCCAATTACCTCTTCAAGTGTCCAAGTCAGAAATCAATAGCCTAAAATTTCTCATTGGCTGCTGTTTTTAGCTCCTGTGAGAAACAGATCCATCCCCGAGCATTCTCAGGACCCGGTGTGGCTTCTCTCAGTCTGGCCTGCAGAAGTTCGTAGCACTTCTAAATCCATTGGTCTGTCTTTCCTTCCAGAACTCATGACCCCAGGTCAGACCAATGGGATGGGGTCTGTGTTTGCTTCTCTGCTGCCACAGTTCATGGTCCAGTTGTTGAAGGTGATACATTCCTTCAGAGCCTGGATGTAAAACCTCAGCTGTGGGCACCGCATGGACACACAGATCATGTCTACCCACCACTGATTTTACTAATCGCTTTATCAGTTGTCTGTGAATTTGTTAGCCATGGCTGCCCTAAGCTAAAGACCATGAGTTCAAACAGGGCCCTTTGCTGGTATTTTGTTTTTTAAACTGGGGAACAGAGGTGCAAATGTGTGTATTGTACGTAGCAACTGTCCAAACTTTATTGTGTGCTGCTAAAACCTGTTTTCCCCCTCACACAGCCCCTCTCTACTGCATTACTATGATAATAAAAACAATTAGTGCATATTGGGTAATAGAGATCAAATAGCATGTTGTCCTGACATCATACTGTAACAGATGAAATGGAAACTGTACCTTGGAGGGAACATGGAGAAAAGTACAAATATTGTCAGTCCAATTCCTTGATGAAGGAAAAATCCTTTCTTTTCTTGGGGAATAAAGAGCAGAGCATCTTCAGTCTCAAGCCATAGGAGCACAGGGTTAAGGGAGGACAGGGTGATTTTGTGCAGTTCATTTTTATCTTTGCTCTTAGGAGAAAGGAGTGTGCTCTCACAATGTCATGATCTGTAAGAAACAGTTTATCAGTTTGTGCCCCAGTAAGGGAAATGTGGGGACATTTTGCCCCAACTGTTCCATCCTGGAGCTGTGGGGACAGATTCCCAAGTATTTCTTAGCCTGGAGATGGAGCACCTTTAGTCCTTCTTTGCTTTCCCCACCTGCATGGCACAAGTCAAGATCTAGTGTTTGCAGAATGTGTTTCCTTTTAAATGCCCCTCTAATGATCTCTTTAATACATTCATGGTTGCTGCTTCCATCGCTGCCTCTGATTGCCTGTCCCACGCAGTAAATGCCTTCCATACAAATACATCTCTCCTAACCTCCTGTAATCTTGCACCTTCCTTTGCTTCAGTCTCTGCTCTGTTTTTTCAACCTCTATGAATGCTTTGATTTTTTTTTTTGTTCCTCACAGTCTGAATGATGTCACCCCAGTCTCTCTAATCTCCTTTTCTCCCTAATAAGTACAAAACCCGATATCCCCAACGTCTCTTCACATCTGTACTCTCATGTGAGCTTCTTTGTGTTTATTGTCTTTTCCTCAGCAGCCTTCCCATGGTGTAAAGCTGATGTAGTATACTTCTTTCGTGATTTCATCAGCCTTTTTTATCCTGTAGCAGTATTCTGGGATGATTGTTGCATTTACCCAGTATCACATGGTGCTAATGGTTTACATCCCTGCTAATTCTTACCCAGAGCATTAGGCGATAATTTTTTGTTTTTTCTCACAGACTAGCATCGCTCGATCATTGTTTGCAATGGATATTAGTTTGGTTTGCTGGAGGAACACCTAATTTATCCCTGGGTCCTCTTTTTGCTGTAGATTTCCAGCTGATCTCTTTCCAATCACTAGTCTGAGAATAAGTAGGACAGTCTAAAACACATATCCACTGTCGAACAGAAGTAAATTTGATTTTTATTGAGATTTTCATATGTTTTCTTAAAGGGATATTTCAAGCACGAAAATTAGTTTCCTGCCAAGTCATGGATTAGAACTCATTAAGAAGCTAAGAGCAAGGTCTACATACAACTTAAAAAAGCTTCCTGATTTAAGCAAGTTTAGATCTTTGATTGAGGCAAACTTCACCTATCCTAGCCATTGCTGTGCATTTACAAACTGGAAAAGACAAAAGTAAGTGATTTAATTTGGGTTTAGGGGTATTTTTTTTGGTGCTTTTCAGAAGTTTATAATGAATTAAATACAATTCCTTAAAATCTGGATACAAAAGGTCTCTTCTGTGCAGGTAAGTAAGTGGATATAAATAAACAAATGCACAATACATACAGGTTTACACATGCTACGCAGTGCACTGCCTCTCCATTACAGGGAATTCTTGCATTTTGATAGCTGTGTTAGCATCAGCACTTTCCCAAGCCACAGCTCTGTCCCAACCTGTCAGAGGTTCATCTTTCACTAGGACCTGCTATCTTGAATCATCCTGGAGCCACACTGAAGACATTAAACAGAAAATGTTTGGTAACTTTACAGGATATAGTTGGAGGGAAAGCTGTGTTTGCAAAGAAGCTGCTCCATATTTGTCCATGAATTTAGGAGGGTAAAAGGACCACTGAGTGATTCCAAACTCTTCTCTCAGGAGGTCTCACTGATATTGGAACACTGTCCAGCCAAGCATCACAGGTACATTATCTATGGAGTTGACAACACAATAGTTTTGGACATGATTTCTGAAATGCTTGGCCTAGAGCAAGCAGTTACATTTTGCCCAAATCAACAGAGGGGGGTGGGAGGGGAGGGTGTCCTTTTAGACTCCAAAAGTAATTTTCCATGCTTGTTGTAATTTTCCATTAGTGCGTTGCAGTGAGACTTCAGGTATCAATGATTCTCGTTGAGTGTTTTCAGCTGCTCAGACAGTTTTGAAATGTACATGCTAAGTAGTCAAGGAACCTCCTGAATTTGTGCCACTGGAAAACATGAGGAACACCCCTGTCAGTGTCTGAAGTTCTCCTTTCACTGGATGTCCTGAAAGACTTGGACTTTGCCATGGCAGATATAAACTTATCGATCATTGTTATAATTTAAGACATCATCTTCAGAAGTTGCATAAAACTGCAAAGAAAAGCAAACCATGCAGAGAAAGCACAAATTGTTAGTGGCTTCTGTTTTAATACTTATAATAGCCATTTATTTTACTTTTATCTTTGTATTGTCACTAGACAATGGAAGATAACTGAGTTTGCTTGTGCTGATAGCTAGTATCACCTACATGTGTTTGCAAAACTCTGTGTAAAGACTGCAAGTGTGATGGTGGAGACTGCCGTGATAAGGGAAGTATCTGTCAGAATCCATCCCCCATTGCCTATTTTTGATCTAAAATGCTAAATTTTTCACTGGAACAGTTTATCAACAGAATACATTTTCACATATTTGTGCAGTCTTATGCAGGCAGAGTGCTTGGTAGCTTCTAAGTAGAAATGGGCCTAGTACTTCCACCACTGGTGCAAAGTGGTATATTCTAACGAGTCAAATGAAATCACGTTTAGTCCTGAATCTGCAAAGGAGCATTGACATCACTATGATTCATATTTTTTAAGGTACTTGGCTTCTGGGCTGCTTGGGCCTAATCAGGACCCAAATCCCAGAATCCACCCCTTAGATTAGGCAACTGGACATTTCTAAAACAAAGACCTGCTATTGAAGGAAAGCTGCAGGAGGAAATGCTTCTGACCTTGTGATAATCTCTCTGTATCTAGTTCCCCTTACTTGGACTTTAAATACTTTCTACATCACACTCTCACCCCAGGGAATTTAAGCCCACAGCAGTCACTTCTCCCTTAATATATCCCCTCTTCGTGAAGCCTAGCCCAGGCAGGCAATAATCATAGAATTTTAGGGGTGGGAATGGCCCTTACAGACCATCTAGTCACACCCCCCCCTGCCATGGGCAGGGACACCTCCCCACTACACTGTGTTTCTCAAGGTTTCATCTAGCCTGGCTTTGAACACTGCCAGAGTTAGGGCATCCACAACTTCCCTGGGCAATCTGTGCCAGTGTCACACCATCCTCACAGTAAAAAACTTTTTCCTAATATCTAGCATAAATTTCCCTGCCTTCAACTTGAACCCGTTGCCCCTTGTCCTATCACTGAAATTCCCAACAAAGAGTCCCTCTCTGGCTCCCTTGTAGGCTTTGCTATAAGGTCTCCATGCAATCTTCTCTTTCCAGGCTGAATAGCCCCAACTTCCTCAGCCTGTCCTCATAGAAAAGATGCTCCAGTTCTCTCATCAACTTCGGGCCTTCTCTGGACTTGCTCCAACAGTTCCATGTCCTTCTTATGCTGAGGGCACCAGAACTGCACACAGTATTCCAGGTGTGGTCTCACGAGAGCAGAGAGGAAGAATCACCTCCTTTTCACCTGCCGGCCACAGTCTTTGTGATTCAGCCCAAGCTTCGATTGGCTTTCTGCACTATTAGTGCACACTGCCAGCTCATTGTGAGTTTCTCATCCACCATCATGCCCAAGTCTTTCTCCTCATTGCTGGTCTCAATTACTTCCCCACCCAACCTGTAGGTGTGCCTGGGATTGCCCTGACCCAGATGTAGGACCTTGCACTTCATTTTGTTGAACTCCATGAGGTTTGCATTGTTCCACCTCTCAAGCCTGTCAAGGTCCCTCTGGATGGCACATCCCTTCCCTCCAGCCTGTCAACTACACCACACAGCTTGGTGTTGTCAGTGAACTTGCTGAGGGTGCACTCAATCCCACTGTCCATGTCACCACCAAAGATGTTGAACAGTATTGGCCCCAACACCAGCCCCTGAGGGACACTACTTACCACTGGCCTTCACGTGAACAATGAGCCACTGGCCACAACTATCTGCATGTGACTGTCCAGCCAGTTCTTTATCCATCAAGTGGTCTCCTCATAAAATCCATGTGTCTCCAATTTAGAAACAAGGATGTCATGCGGGACAGTGTCAAACACCTTGCATAACTCCAGGTAGATGACATCAGTTGCTCTACCCCATCCACAAATTCTGTTGCCCCATCATAGAAGGCCACCAAATTTGTCAGGTATGACTTGCCCCTGGTAAAACCATGTTGGTTATTACTGATCACCTCCTAGCTTTTCATGTGCCTAAGCACATGGAGAATCTGCTCCATGATCTTGCATGGCACGGACGTGACACTGACTGATCGGCAGTTTCCTGATTCCTCCATTTTCCTCTTTTGAAAAATTGGGGTTATATTTCACTTTATCCAGTCATCAGGGACTTCACCTGACTGCCACGATTTCTCAAAAATTATAGATAGTGGCTTAGCAACTTCATTGGCCAGTTCCCTCAGAACCCGAGGATGAATCTCATCAAGACCCGTGAATTTATGTACACTCAGGTTCCTTAGATGGTCTTGAACCCAATCCTCTTTTGCAGAGAGCTGAGGGGTTTCATTCTCACAGTCTCCCTCTTTGCCTTTCTTGGCCTGGTCAGTGTGGCTGGAGCACTTGGACTTGAAGACTGAGGAAAAGAAGTCATTTAGAACTTCAGCCTTTCATTATCCAAGGTAACCATGACTGTTTCCTTCTAGAGAGAGCCCACATTGTCCCTAGCCTTCCTTTTGCATGCAGCATACCTGTAGAAGCCTTTCTTGTTATCCTTAATATCCCTGGCTAGCCTCAATTCCAACTGTGTCTTAGACTCCCTGACCATGTCTCTACCTTCTCAAACAATTTCTCTGTATTTCTCCCAGGCCATTTGTCCTCCCTTCCACCTCCCAAAGGCCTCTTTTGTTTTCCCTGAGTTTCCTCAGCACTTCCTTATTCATCCACAGAAGCCTTCTGGCATTTTTGCCTAATTTCTTCTGTGTCTGGATGCATTGCTCATGCAAGCCAAGAAGAACATAAAACAGCCCTTTACAGAGCCTGGGTAAGTGTAATTTTGCAAAAGAAATGCCAACAAACCGGTGCAGAGCTCAAACAACCCAAGTGTGGATGGCTGGCAAGCTAGGCTGGAGCACCACGTGGTGATGGGGCTGCTTCTGGAGCAAGTCTGGTCACAACTTCACAGTCACCTATAGTATCAAATGTGATGTAATGATAAGAAATAGTAAGCAAGTTGGAGATGCTCTTCATGACCACCCTGGTCAACAGAACAAAATGGAATGTATCTACTAAATATTAAGGATAAATACAAAAATTATTAGAATCAACTATTTAGATCAGCCCTTTCTGTTAGATGCTTTGTAACATAATTAAAAATGATGATTTCTTTCATAGACTTGTGTCTTGTACTAAAATCATTGGAAAACTGACATCCTCTCTCCCTTATGGGAGAAAATGGATGCATGCATTTGGTTTAAATACCAAAGGTATTACCATACACTTCAGCTGGGATTAGTCACATGTACAGTAGCTACACCTGCTTTCATTTCAAAGCAGTTTTTGTGACAGCTGGCACAAGCTGCATGTGCATTGAAGGCTGCTCAGGCTGTTTGAAAGTTATTAATAGTTTGCATAGTGCTTGATCACACAACATGTAATATTTCTTTGGCAAGAGCTGTCCTTGGTTCAGTGCAACAGGCATTACTTGCGGTGGTGGTAATTGTTATGTGACCTGACTTGCCATGCATGCACCTTCACAGGAGATGGCCATTCTTCTGTTGCCATTTGGCTCTCAAAATGCTTCCAGGTAGTCCAGGGAGTATAAAAAGGATGCCTCATCACCCCCAGAAGTGCATTCTAAGGATCACAGCAGTAACTGGTGTTCACATGGGAACTCTGGGAAGGAATTAAGACGGGGCGGGGGGTGGATGGCTACCTGTTTATGTTAGATTTTTTCCTCTTTTTCAGCACTCAAAACCTTAGATAAAAAAAGTTGCCATAGTGGATCATGCTCAGTCACCTCTCCCAACTCTGTCTGCGCAGGCGAAGGAGTGCTGTTGTGATAATGGAAAGCTTAAACCCATTACAGCGACAGTGCTTTCTAAATTTTGGAGGATGTCATACCAAGCACAGCCCTGCCAGTCTGAGACACAAATTAAAACAGAAGACAATTCTGATGTTTTTCCCATTCCAATAAGGATTATATGTTAAATATTGATCTGTAGATTGAACAGGCTGGAATATTGTGATGCTGGCCTAACAGAATATAAGCTTCATTCTTAAGAGAAGTCCAGTACCGAATGTTGAACTTCCCTCATGTTTTTCTGTGACTGGAAAATAATATCTGTGAAGTGTGGATAGGGCAGAGTCTGGATGTTAAAACCCTCAACTTGACATAGACCATTATGAACTTCAGCAAGTTTTTGGCTTTCTTTGACATAAAGATCACCTTCTGCCTAAAAGAATGACGTTGATATGACTCTGTCCTTACAGTTGATCGTTATTCTTTGGAGGAGCTGTCACTTGAAATCCTACTTTTTCAAAAAGTGTGGCAACAGTGGGAGTCATGTTTGGGCCTTGTCTCATGAGAACATACTATCAGTTGCTCACAACTCACTCGATGTCACTTTTTGGTGATGATGATTTGTTTGAGATAGGGCTTAATACAGAACATAGGTCAGGACTATTTATTCCGCTGAGCATGTTTCTCAGCACACAAGATCCTGCTGTCACCAGATCCAGGCGAAGTGCATGAAATAACAACTTGTACAAAGGTAGCAATTTTGTTTATTTTTGTCAGAGCACTCTGTCAATTTCAATTTTATTCTCTATGTTGTTCTTTCTCTAGTTTATTTTTCTAGTTTACTTGAACAAAGTAATGTTAAAAAGTAACAGAAGGTTACAAAGAGAGCAAATAAATTAACTGTATTATGATACCCATGGTCTCAAAAGCAAGGACCCATCCCTCAGCCAACAGTGTTTTAACTTGTTGCTCTGAATGCACTGCACAGCCCAAAGGATAAACATCACAGGGCAAAGATGTAGTAAGGAGTCACTATCAGAGAATGTCTCTTCCTTCCCTTGAGAGTTTGCAACTGCCCACCTTTCCTGCTCACAATACAGGTAACCATCTGAAGCACTCCTTGTCACCCTTCCTCTGAGCAAACACAGCAGCCAACTCTGTGGGACTCTGGTTTTATTTGGGACCACTGGTTGTAAAATAATGCAAGAATTAATAAATTGCAATAATCAGAAATATTTAATTGGCTTTACGTAGCAGTCTTGTCATGGAATAGATTTAGGTCCTCTGTGCCTCTGTAATTTGGGAAAAGGTTTATTTTTAACTGATGCTGAGAAATAATTGGATACAAATATTTCCCTCCATTTCATTTACAAAACACCACCAATTGCAGTAACTTTCAGTGCTCCCGAGTGCCTGTTGCACTAAAAAATGAGGGACTTTCTCTTCTGTTATTGCTCCTTGGAAGCCTATATCCCCTTTCAGCTACAGAACTGTTGATATATTGATCAATACACTGGACCCCTCACTCATCCTTATGCGAGTAGAACACAGGGGAGCAAAATGTAATGCCTTGTTATTGCTATTGTGACCTTCATAGTGCATATTTGACCTCACAGAAAATCAGTTTTCTGCCTCAGTTGACAGGCAAGATAAAAAATATTGATAATAGTAGAGGATGTTCAGAACCTCATAGGAAATGTCCCTCACCTTCTTGTCCTGGGCCTTCATTAGTTTTCCTTTCTTGCAGGCCTTTTAAACTCAATTTTTGGAAGATGTAGTGAGTGCACAAAGTCAAAGGGTAAAATTAGGTTACAAAGAAGAATTCTCCCTTTTAAGCTGCTACCAGCTGTACAACATTTTCAACCTAACTTGCCTAGAGAGTTCTTCTTTCAACTGTACTGAAAGTCAGGGTGGAAAATGACCTGGGGTTCTGTCCTAGAAATTACACACCTAAATTGCAGTCTGGTTGTAGCTGAATGTAGGCAGAACCGAACCATGTTGGTTGTGCTACACATTGTCAACTGGTTTATTCCATAACTCAGATTAGCTCCACATCTAAAACTAGGGATGAAAGTTTATGGGACAGCAAACTTGTAAGGCAGCTCAGGAGAAGCTGTTGTAAAGTTTAACCCTTCATTTCCTTTTTATACACCTTGATATTTCTAACCTTCATGAAGCTGATCATATTTCTATAATCTCAGTCAAATGCTTGCTTCTTCTGTAGGTCTAGGCATGGAGAAGGGCATAGAGCTAATACCCTATGAAATAAAGCCAAACACAAAACTATCAGAAATATTAGCTTTGCCTTCGAAGGCATTTTCCTTCTTGCAACTCTTTTCCTGTATTTGCATGTGCTACTAAAACTTCTCAAAATGTTTAAAAATACATTCTGACAGAAACAAAAGCAACTGCTGTTTCCATAAAAACATTGATTTGGTTTGGTTTGGTTTGGTTTGGCATGGCTTGGCTTGGTTTTGCTTTACTTCACTTGGTTTCTAATCCATTTTCTTTGAATAACAGTTTTTTAAGCAAAATATCTACTGTGTCTTGTGTTTATGTTGACATCTGGCTTCTAGTGATTATCTGAAAGCCTTCATGAACTTATTTATTCTAATTACTTGTGTTCCTGGCCAGTAACCAATATGATATGAGATACTTAAGATGTATGGCACAAACTGGAGTTGTTCCATGCCCTGACAGAGTTACAAAACTATGCCACAGTGATGGTCAAAACCTTCAGTAGAAAGGGAATTTGAGAACAATACTAAGGGATAGTGGCATTATTGTGGTTATACAGACTTCTTATGAGCAGAGCTGAATTCACTCATTCTTTAAAACTCAGTCTTACATCAGTATTCATTGTCACATATTTCCCTCAAGCACAAATCAGCTTATCAATGACAGGTTATGTGAGAAATTCAGTTCAAATAAGGGAGACTTCTTACAGAGTGTATTATCCAGGTGGATAACAGCATCATGAGTGTTAGTGAGGCAGATGTTAGGCTTTTCCTTACATTTTATGATGTTTCGAAATAATTTGCATGTTCTTGTAATATTTTATAAATAAGGACCAGCAAAACTATTAATTTCAAACTCCAGGGTAGTCTTTATAATCAGCTAACCAGAAAAACTGATCTGTTAATGGAAAATGAATTATTTGGTGTTCGTTGTGTGCCTCATACTGTGTCTCTTAGCTTAAAACTCTGCTCTTTTTACAATTTCAGCACCGAATTATATCCAATATGCAGCATATCTCAGGCCAAGCAAGACCTTGATGAGCAGCCTGGCAAAACGATAGAGAGACAATCTGCAGCTGAAGATTATATTCCCAACTATGGCACAGGATTTGATCCAACAGAGAACGAATTTGACTATGGATTATGCAATGAAGTAGTTAACGTAGCTTGCTCACCTAAACCCGATGCTTTCAATCCGTGTGAAGATATCATGGGATACAACATTCTGAGAGTTCTGATATGGTTTATCAGCATTTTAGCTATCACCGGGAACATTGTTGTCCTCATTATTTTAATAAGCAGTCAATACAAACTCACTGTACCTCGCTTTCTAATGTGCAATCTTGCATTTGCAGACCTCTGCATAGGTATCTATCTGTTGTTTATTGCATCTGTAGATATCCAGACCAAAAGCCAGTATTACAACTATGCCATAGATTGGCAAACTGGGGCAGGATGCAATGCTGCAGGATTTTTCACAGTGTTTGCAAGCGAACTCTCAGTCTACACACTGACCGTGATCACTCTGGAAAGGTGGCACACCATCACCTACGCCATGCAACTGGACCGCAAGGTTCGATTGCATCATGCTGTAATTATCATGATTTTTGGCTGGATGTTTGCTTTTGTAGTAGCACTTCTCCCCATATTTGGAATCAGCAGCTACATGAAAGTCAGCATCTGTTTGCCCATGGATATAGAAACACCATTTTCTCAGGCTTATGTTATATTTCTTCTAGTTTTGAATGTACTCGCATTTGTAATTATATGCGTCTGCTACATCTGCATCTACTTTACTGTAAGAAACCCTAACGTCATCTCTTCCAACAGTGACACCAAGATTGCCAAGCGCATGGCCATACTGATCTTCACAGACTTCCTCTGTATGGCACCAATATCTTTTTTTGCAATATCAGCCTCACTCAAGGTTCCGCTCATCACAGTGTCCAAATCCAAGATCCTTCTGGTTTTGTTTTACCCCATCAACTCTTGTGCCAACCCTTTCCTCTATGCCATTTTCACAAAGACATTCCGCAGGGATTTCTTCATTTTGCTGAGCAAGTTTGGTTGCTGTGAAATGCAAGCACAGATTTACAGAACAGAGACCTCCTCATCTGCTCATAATTTCCACACAAGAAATGGCCATTGCCCTCCTGTATCAAAAACCAGCGATGGCACTATTTATTCATTGGTTCCTCTGAATCGCTTGAACTGAAGTACTTATATGAATTTGTGTCTGAGGCAGTGTGATAATCACTTTCAGCTGTGAATTTGAATAATGACTTCAACATAGCATGTAAACTTATGTTTTATGAAGAAAAATATTATTTCCAGTTTGCTATTTTTGTTCAGTGAACAGCCATCAGAGATGACACATCATCTTCATCAGCTCTTGAAGAACAAAGTGCCAAAGTGTTCTTGTATAATTGTCTCCAGAAATAAATGAGATCATAAACTGGTATCTCCCACCATGCAGGCAGAGATTTCCTTCATTCTAGGAAGAAGTTAGCTGCTTCTTGAGAATTAAGTAATGGTTATATACCGTTGAAAGAAAAAAATGTAGAATTAATTTCTTTTTCTGTGAAGCATGTTATAACAATGACAGATAATTAGCATGTTTCATTAGTCCTATCTCCTGGGCATACAGGATAGAAGCCAATTTAAGCCCTCCTTCAGCACAGACTTCATAGGAATGGGAATATCTTGTATTGTTTCCATTTCTGTTGACCACTGCAGAGAGGCAGGAGACCTCTCCAGCTATCCCGATGTTTGCTGTTCCACACTTGCATGGACCTGCCTTATTCTGCACAGAAGTATCACTTTGGGTGGTATTTGTGTTGATTTAGATAGTCAGGCTCAGAGAAGCCTATTTCATCTGAGTTTGTATCAAGAAGTTGGTTTGGTTTGGGGTTTGTTTTCAAGGTAAGAGAAAGCAAGAACAAGGGCAGGAGAAACTCCTCATAATAAGGGGGATGTTCTCCCAAGCTGTTCTCATGAAGCTGGATTGAAATCACTTTTGTGTGTCTGGACCCTTTGAAAATGGCAAGATGAGCCAACGGGGTGCTCTAACTTGATATATGAGGCAGGTTTGCCATACAGCAGTATTAGTGCAATACACTGCCTGGACTGTGTAAAGGACAACGGATCCAGATATGGCTTTTGAAACCCTCAACGAAAATTTATGTGAAATCCTACGTTTTTTTGTAAAATCCTTTTAAGGTTTCCCCTTCCTTTCTAAAAAAAACCAAAAATCCTTTGTGTGTACATTATCAGATGATGCATATCTTGAAATAACAGAAAAAGCAAAGCAAAAAAAAAAACCACAAAAACTCACCTTTTAATCAAGATTTTCTGATTTTACACGTTTTTTTCTAACAACATCTCAATGAATGTACAGACTTTTACATGATTTGACTATCAAAATTTTTGAGGGTTAATCATTCCAAATTTCAATAAAGATTTAGGGATGGGTAGAGTTTTCTCATGCAGGCTTTGTGTTTATGTGTGGGTATGTAGAGATAAAGAAAACACCAGGAGACGAGTCTGGGCTTCATTCCCACCTCACAAACAATTCACAGTTCTGCCCCATGAGATTATAAATCTTTGGAGTCTTCATGGTTAAATGTGATGTGCTTTGAGTATTTCTTACCTCTAACTCATAAAATTTCAGTAGATCTTCTTGGATGCTTCTATCCATAATTTCCCCTGTCATCAGCTTCACGTTTCTGCATCTGAACCTGATGTGAATAACTACAGAAGGTGATTATTCATTCAGTCCTAGCCAGGGAAGGAACTATCAGCTCCCTAGTGCATAAAACAGGGGAGATCAAAGATAGTGTGTTTGGGGGGGGAAATTTCATTACTCAACACAAGTAACACTCCCTCCAAGATCCAGGAGAAAGAAGAATGAAAGAGAAAAGCAGAAAAGACAGTTCAGGTCTAGGAACATCATCTGACTACTCCCAGGAATCATTTTTTTTTCACAAATGCTTAATTTCATATACAGTGTACTAGTATACAGCCATTAAACCCCATCCTGATGGAAGTGACTGAATGATGATGTTTCAAAATGACTAATACTCTAGCTACATTTTTAAAAAGGCTCCTAAGTCTATTCTTGGCCCAAAAATAAGGGGTGTTCTTTGGCAAATACTAGCCCATTTTTCTTGATTAGTAGGGATAATTCTTGTAGTGTGTCATGTCATGCTTTTTTGCCTGGGCTCTGTCCATTTGCCAAGGATGAGAACTGGCAGCTCAGAAAAGTGCAGGCATACTAATCTAGAAGCCAGTCTTGTAAATCCTCTCACAGACACATCAGGCACATGATACAGCTCATCTACGTTGTGTGAACCTGTTGGCCAGACATTTGCAGAATCTGAACCCAGTTAAACATGCTTTATAAATTAACATTCCTGAAAAGACACTTTTGCAGGATTGTGGCCCAAAGGATGAAGCCATCTACCCCGTAGCTCTTCCTCCACAGGAGACAAGACTTGAGACTTGAAGAGCAACTAGAACCTGCATAATTGGACACCTTGCCTTGTCTCTAGCAGGAGGACATGTCATCCTGTCCTCACATGCTGCTCAGGAACTCTGGTGGCAGCTCGGGCTGTGGAAGCAGCTCCAAAGCCAGGAGTTTGACTGTATGGTTGTCAAGACAAAAACCTTCTTCTAGTCCTTAATCCTCCTTGGCTTTACCTATTCTTTAGATTTTAATTTTAATAATCTTCATAATTATAAGGGACATTGTGGGACCTGTGTCTTTCCCTGTGTGGGACACTGGTCTGTTTAAAGCAATTTTTTAAGCAGTGTTTTGAAATTTAAGAAAGTAGTATAAGAAAAAAATGCAAGATACATTTTGTTCATGTTTGTAATGTACAAAAGGCCTGCTGGTGCCTGGTGTGGATTTTCTCAGCACTGAACAATGTTTATATTGTAATCTTTAAACTATTTTACATTTCCCTTTCTGAAATCTATTTTAATAAAACCAGTATCAAAACAAAGTGCCTTGAGAACAAGTGTACGGACAGAGATATGCTGACAAAGTATGCAATAAATTTTACTGCTTATCTGGAGAGCTCCATTTATGCAGCACAGCCTCCACAGTCAGGTCTCTGTGACCTAATGGATGAAGCTTGGCTGATGAGAGACTCTGCAAAGAAAAACCTCCTGTAGCCTCCTGGAGAGTTAACAAAGCACAGAAAGGGATGTTTGAAACCTCTCAAACAAATAGACTGACCTGTCTTTGTTTCAACAAACCACTTCTATTAATTCACATTTCTTATGAAATAAGATATTTACCATTGACAAAACTTGGACAGGCATTTTTCTCCTTTTTAGTATTTATAAAAGGCTCTTCTTATGTGATACATTCTAATTTTCTTACCCTCCTTTTTTATGACCAGGGCTTGAAATTCTGTTTTGTTGAATAGTCTGCTCAGGCAAATAAGAGTGTGTCTGTGTGTGCAGAGTTGTCCACACGTGTAGGAGAGACAGGCCAAAGATAACAAGGAAACTGAGTCAAAGCCTAGCTCTGATTCACAGGAAAAACTTTTATTCTGTCTTGCAGCCCACTGCTAGCTTGCTCCAAAGACCACCTGACAGTGGACAATACTGTAGTAACTTCTAGTTTTCTTCCCTGCCCTTATGTAGCCATCCAGTGCATTTTAGTCTTCACCAAGCCCCCCAAAATGCCCAGTTAAAGGGTCATTACTGTCTTTGCCCTTGTGGTGCCAGCATTGGAGTGAAACAAAGAGACTGTGCTGGCAGTGGGAACATGATAAGAAACTTTGTCTGTTTGATATAAGTATCATTTCTTCAGGCATGTACCTTGTGGAGAATCCAAGCCTGACCTCCCCAAGAAACACACATCTGGTGTTGTGATGGGAAATGAGAAATGGGGCTACTTCAGCTTGCTGGACTAAAGGCAGCATCACAAAAATTGTCACCATGGGTAAAAGCAATAGGAGCAGCTGGTCAAAAGCATCAATAAAAGCAAAAACCTGAGTCAGTAGAGAAAATGAACCATGATCCATTTTCTTTACAACTTTGCTCTGGGGGTTGCACAGATATGCCAAGCAGAGTTTTCTCATTAGAAGGCAGGTCTACATTTGAGCTCGTTAAGAATGCAAGATGAGATTTGCATCCCATTTAGCAAGCCTTCAAATCATTTGACCACATTTCTTTCCTGTAGATTCCCTCCTAATCATTCCACTGAGGACACAGCAGATAATCTTACATTTAATTTATGCAGCTTTGTTGTTAAGAAGAGTTAATAATGTGAAATGATTTATCCTCAAGGAATAATTTAACCATCCCTCCCCCTCCCAGAATGAAAGAACAGAAAAGAAAGGTGGGTCTGGTTCAAACGGTCAAGTAAGCACATAGAAACCTCCTCACAGATTTGCATCTTTAATATGGGCATATGCAATCTCCCATTGTGTATGCAAATGTGAATTGCATGTACACACTCTTCTTCAGTGAGAGTTTTTGTCTAATTACTTGGTTACAAGCACATATTTGAAAATCTGGGTCTTGTTGCTTTAAAATATTCAAGCGCAGGAGTAGGATTTTATAGCTGTCATCTGGATAATTAAACTCTTCATTAACAGTTGTTCTCAAACCAGTAGGTGACCTTTAATTAGGGATGAAAGTACTCAGGAATGGATTTCAAGCATTAAGAAACTGCAGAGGAACCTTTTGCCCCCTACTCCTCCTAATCCATTGAAAACCTTTTGTAAAGCATTGGTTTTCCAAGAGAAATGATGCTGAGTGAGACAAAAGTATGTTTCCAGGCCCAACACATCAGATGTATGCTTCGCTTAACCTTGTTGTAACTAAAATACTATATAGTTTCTTTTTTCTGTCTCATGTAAACTTTGCCATGTGTTACCTGGGTCTTTGTTATCCCAGCCTGGACACCTGCATCAAGTTGTACCCCCCACCAAAATAGAATGGGAAAAATTATCAAGTTTACAGTGATGGTTACAATGGGAACATCCTGTATTTATGAGTAGGTGGAAGATTGCAGGACAGGATTCTGTAATATGGAAATTTCTGTTGCGTCATCTGAATATTCAGTGCTAAAATTCTGCATTAAAAGGGCTATTTTGACTGAATCATAGTTCCCAGGAAAAAAAAGCAATAGAAATTTGCATGTGAAAATCCTGTGGAGAGATAAAGGAAGTTCAATTCAGGATTTTTGATTTTATTGTAGAAGAGCTATGCTAAGACAAAAAAAACAAAAGATGATGTAAGGAGTGTGTATATCGTGGAGGCTCAGGGTAGACCTTGCCACCCTCTACAACTACCTGACAGGAGGCTGTAGTCAGGTGGGGGTTG
This sequence comes from Acanthisitta chloris, assembly GCF_000695815.1. Taxonomy (NCBI): domain Eukaryota; kingdom Metazoa; phylum Chordata; class Aves; order Passeriformes; family Acanthisittidae; genus Acanthisitta; species Acanthisitta chloris. The sequence continues at coordinate 44,586 of NW_008679560.1, read as the reverse complement.
ATCTCTTCTCCCAGGCAACTAGCAGTAGGACAAGAGGGCACAGACTCAAGCTCTGCCAGGGGAGGTTTAGGCTGGATATTAGGAAGAGATATTTTACAGAGCGATCAGGCATTGGAATGGGCTGCCCAGGGAGGTGGTGGATGCACCATCCCTGGAGGTTTCCAAGCTGAGACTGGATGTGGCAGGTAGTGCCATGGTCTAGTCACAACGGTAGGGGTGGGCTCGATGATCTTTGAGGTCTTTTCCAACCCGGTTGATTCTATGATTCTACATGCTGTCTCTGGAAAAAGGTATAGCAGCTCCTTTAGGGGCCATCCAGGCACCACACTGCATGATCACCAGTCACTTTTGCATGGCAATTCTCCGTATTACTTGTGAGCCACAAATGCCTGGTTAGATTTAAATGCTCCCAGTTTCTTCTTTTCTTGACTAGGTTGTATGGACAGCCATGTGCCCCTCAGACATCTGTACTCTTACCTCTTCATTGCCTCAACTTTACCCCATCTTCGTCCTTTCCTCAGTAATGGTTTGCTCTGTCTCTGCTTAGAAGTGCTCTGCTTATACTTGCCATTGTTGTGGGAACAGAATCCACATACCTTAGAAATATTTCTTCAGAACTCAGCAGTTGGAAGATCTGAAGTCTGCTTGTAGCTCTCTGTACTCGGGTGAACTTGTGCTGCATTCCAGTTTCTCTCTCCCATTCTGGTTATTTGTTTGAGTGACTGTTGTGAGTTTAACTGGCTATTTCCCAAGCTTAAGACATTCTGCTTTGAAATAGTCACTGTTTGAGCCAGACGACTTCCATAAATCACAGTGATGCAAATAGATCCCTCTCTCCAACTCCACACATTTCCCCCCACTTGGTTGGGGGGGAAAAAAAATCTTATTTTTAAATATTTACAGCTTCCCTTTCCCACATAGCCAGCTGCATTTTTGTCTTGTCCCACAGATGTTATGACAGCATAAGGGATCCCTAAGTGCCCTAGGGAGATTGTGGAAGGAAGGAGGAAACAGAGTCTTGATAAAGTGTGGCCATCAAATGTTAGAAAAGCACAGCCATATTATAGCAGTTTTAAATGATCCCCACAGGCTTGAAGGACTGCCTGAACCCATATTGAGGAAA
>NW_008679560.1:35887-43394 GCF_000695815.1 Acanthisitta chloris | reverse complement strand
TGTGTATGTCAACATGGTAGGAGGCTGCGTCAAATGCCAAGATCACCAAGGGCACCAGAAACACTGGGTTTGCCCAATGCTGTACCTCTGCTGAAATACTGTTTCTCAGCAGATAACACTGGGTTTGCCCAATGCTGTACCTGTGCCGAAATACTGTTTCTCAGCAGACCTAAGTTGCCTGGACTATGCAAAAAATTGAGCTGAACTAGACTTTTTTCTGGAGGTGGCATATCTATGGCAGTGTGTTTTCAACCATGTCAAAATAACCAAGCTGGGGGGGTGGGGCAGTTTCCAGCAACTTCAGTTTCTCCTGCTATCCAGCATTACTTTTCTCCTGGACTACTTGTTCTTCCTTACTTCAACAAGCAGTCGTGCCCACAACAACCATTTTTAGTATCAGTTTTCCTTCCTTCCTTGGGTGGTGGCATCTTTTCATCTGATTACACTGGAGTCATAACTGAAATACTCATTAGTCACTGAAAAAGCTTTCACTGCATCATGGTCAGGCACTGGAATATATTGCCCAGGGAGGTGATGGAGTCACCATCCCTGGAAGTGTTTAGGAGGTATCTGAATCTGATGCTGGAGGGTATGTTTAGGTTTAGGGGTTACAGCAGAGTGGCAAGTTAATGACTGGACTCGATGATCTTAGAGGTCTCCTCCAACCTTGATGATTCTATGGTTCCGTGATCAGTGTTCTATTATTTCACATAAAGGTGTTGTTTATCTTATGGTAACACTCAAAATATTTTTCCACACATTTAACACCACTCTAACTAGTTCTCAGCTTCAGCACCTGTCCTACAGCACACCATTAATGAAGGCACCAGCTTGGTGGTGCCTTTTGTCTTGGTTTCACTGTCCCTTGTGTACTTGTGTAAAGCAGACACTATAAAAAGTGTCATAATTATCAGATCCTCACAAAAGACCTTCCAGTTTGACTGACCTGATAACAGGTGCTACTCCTGTTCTGGTGTTCATCGGTGCCAGCAGAAGAATCTGCTTTCACTGATGAGGAGGACCATCTGTGAAGTCATGAGAAACTGGGCTGGAAGCAGGCAACCTGCATTTAGAGCAGCCTCATAATTTCCCAAAGACCTCAAAGGGCACCTGAAAGGCAGCCAAACCACAACATATGTAATTACAATTTGGCCTCTCCTTTTTGCTGTAGGTAAATGTCCATGTATCACACAGCAGTACAGGGCAGCACCACCAGTGCTGAGCTGTGTCCCAGAACTCACGGTGTTGGAGCTGCAGTTTGTAAAGCACTACGGGATCCCTCCTGTTACAATATACATGCATGCATTTGTCACAAGTCAAAACAGGTCACTAAGAGTTAACTAGTTAGGTTCAGACAATTAAATTATGCAACTAAATAGGTCTGATCTAATTTCTGGAAAATAACCATCCAGGAATCCTTCAGTTTGTTTCTTCTTTAGGAATAATTCATCAGCAAATACATTTATTTTCTTTCTCTGAGAGTCCCATGTGAGTTGTACCCCAAGTGGCTTCTGGTTATGCTATGATTCTATTATTCTATGGTTGGCTCTTTCATAACTAAAGATCCTGTGTAACTTTTTTCAAGAGGTGAGAAACAATGCCAGTGCCCTGTCTGGCATCCTTTTGCCTAGGAGATTCTGATGGTGATGCCTAAGGCTTCAAGCAAGCATCTGAGGCTGTTTGCATAATGCAATCTCTGCACCTTCCTTGCCTTTGCAAAGCTCTGGTTAACAGTTGCATATAGACAAGAGTGAACAATGTAGGCAGAGAACTTCAGAGGGACCTAAGGAATTAGGTGTTCAGGATTCATGGACATTCACGGGGAGATCTCCTTTGAAGACTTGAGGATTTAGCATTCCTTTAGTCTCAGAAAAAACTGAAGGGTTATGGTTTTGCATGAGACAAGGTGACCATCTGCCCTATTTTAATCAATACTTGCTGACAAAAAGCCTGATCCTCAGCAGTGTCTTTCTCCCCCTCATGGTTTTCTTCCCCTCCCAAAAGACCAAGAGAATAAAAAGGCATTTGAATCATAGAATCATAGAATCAACTGGGTTGGAAAAGACCTCAAAAATCATCCAGTCCAACCCTATCATTGTTATTAGTCCGTGGCACTAAATGCCAGCAGAGTGAGGAGAGTTACAAACGACGGCAGAAAGGAGCAAGGGAAGAAAGGGGGAAAATGGATGGATGGATTGACGGATGGATTGATGGATGGGTGGATGGATGGATGGATGGATGGATGGATGGATGGATGGATGGAAGGATGCATGGATGGATGGAAAATTAGATGCACTTAAAGGTGCTTTTCCCATATTTCAGAAGTATAACAAATTTCTTAAGGCTGCATCCAGAAACCAGATAGTATTGGAGCAAAATCTTCCATGTCCTGTGCTCTTCAGCTGGCAAAAAGAAGGTGGATTCCTGAGGAGAAAGTCCTAGTGAGGCTTTCAAAGATTTTATACTTCTTTTTAATGTTGGCAAACTCTGAGGAAAAAGTGTTGAGGGAGAAGGGAGGGGGACGACAGGGAGAATAAAATTTCTCTTACTTAAAATAAAATTATACAAATAATTCTTATGAGGGGAGTGAAAAGATTTGCACTGAGGAGGCTCATAAAAAAAGTTTAATTTTTCTAAGCTGGGTCTCCTAGAGTGAGCAATGCTCTGCACAGAGACTAATATTCATCCCTGTTCAGAGAACCAGCACAAGGAGTATTTCCACAATAAATGACCTTTAAAGTGGGGCTGACATGATGTGTAAGTTTTGTGTTGGCCCTCTGCACTGCAGGAAATTGCATGTTGAGGAGGGAACACTTGTCCTTTGCCTATGAAAAATTGCCCATGCCTGCCCTGCTGCCCCCAGCCACTCCTAATACACATTTGTTTATGTGCACTTTTGGCTCCAAGGCTCTGCATCACAGAATAGCACCAGAGCAACGTGCTATTTTTAAATAAAATGGTGGCAAAATTCTTCCCCAAAAGATAGGTCACTCCTGCCTATTACCTGGGATCAGGAGTGTCTTTTTTGAGCAGAAAGGAGGCAAACAGGCTACAGGAGCACCTGAGCTTCTGTCTGTTCTAGATATACAGGAAAAAAAAACCAAAACAGAGGGAATAACACCTGGGCAAAGGGAAGATGCATCAGATTTGGGTGTCTCAGTTCTCAGCCTCTCCAAGCAAACACTCTCCCCTTTGCAAGAGGGTGGTTCAAGGGCTGAAAGATGATGAGAAGACAGAGGAGAGCCCACAAAATTTTCTGTCTTAACTGCCAAGCAACTGGACTGGTCATTGCTTCTGACAGGGATTTATATGTATTCTTAAATAGAAACAAACCAAATGAGCTCCTCTGTTGAATTACAGCCAAATTTAAATACACGTATTTAAAAAAAAATGTTTCATCACCAAACACCACTTTTACCATTACTGAATGCAACTCTCTCACTGCCTCACCACCTCCAGGCTTTATCTCTCCATTGTTTATTTCAGCTGTCATGAAACCAATCTATTTCTAACCAAGTCCTTCCTACTGCCAGAATGTCTGTCTGCAATGAGCCATTCTTGTGGTCCTCCCATGCCTGCACACAGTACTGATATCTCCACTAATAGAGGAGAAGACTCTCTTCCCACCTTGTGTCTGCAGAGTGACAGGCTTGCCAAGAACACATTCCTTGCTGCTTACTGGGCAGTAACATTTTAAAAAAAAATCAACAATCACAGCAGCATGTGCAGAATGACTTGAGCCTCTTCTTCACTCCTCAGAGGTCATCAGAGCTGCACAGCCTGACAAACTTACAAATGCACATGCAAGGCATGCTCTCCCCAGACAGCATGTTAGGTGCTGCAAAACAAGAGTAAGACCTCAGCGCTCTTGCAAAATTGCTTTCGACCATGCGCTGCATCAGAGTAACTTGCATAGAAAAGCAGGTGAAATAATGGAGCCCACTTACTGCTAAGTTGGGGCTGCATGGAGGAGAGCAGACAGTGGGTTGAGTCCCTGCCCTCCCCTTCGTTTCTCACAGGTCTTTGTTCCAGTGCAAAATTTTTTTATGCAAGTGTGTATGATTATCAAGGGACCAAGAATGAAACTGGGAAAATGATCATGTTGTACTTTGCCACTGCACTGTTCTTGCTCCTTGATAAGGGCCAGGACACAAAAATAAGATGGTGCTTGAACACCATTAGCTACTCAATGGTGCAATGTGCAAGCTCCATGAGAGAAGTTGGGTTTGACAGCTACTCAGAGGCTGGCTCTGGATTTTTGGGTGGTGGAAGAGCTTGCCCCCCAAGTCTACATATTCTCTATGTGCAGCATTTTAAAAGCTAAAGCATCACTTGTTCAGAGCAGGAGAAAGCACAAAGTCCATTACAAGGATCAGGCAGCACTTGCAGTGCCTATATCTCTGCTGCAATTACAGCTCTTTCTTGTCATGTCTCCATTACTCACCAAGTCGCAACCACATTTCTCTTCTGTAATCCCTGTCTGTGTTTTCCTCTACCACCTCTTAAGGTATATGTGTTCCCTTTCTGTCCTTTTGCTTGAGGACTTTTCTGTTTCTGCCCTTTTGCTCTCTGTTACATTTCTTTGAACCAATCTAGATGTTTCACTTCTGAAGGGACTAGTCTCTTCAAGCACATAAACAGCTTAGAGGGGAGATTTGAGGGGCTCAAGGCAGGAAGCCTGAGCTTGGTCAAGAGGCTGATGAGTGGGACAGGTTTTTTTGAGAGAGCTTTAGAAGTGGAAGAATAAGTCTTGGTCTAGCCCAAAGGATTTGTCCTGATTTGGGGTGGAGTTCTGCAACCAAAGACTGAAGCCTTCAGAAGGGCTAGGTTTATATACATTATGATGGAGAGTTAGAGATGCTAGCAATTATGAAAACTGATTGTCACATTATTTACAGGACATTGGCAGGTATTTTCCAGCTAATAAGAGCAATAGCACAGTAAAAAGGTTGCTGTGCTTTAGAAGTCCTGCCAGATTAAAAAAGCACTGCTAAGTGGCCCCTGGCCACAAAAATCAGGCTGACTGGATGCAGGCACCCCACACTCCACATGTGACCCAGCCAAGCTTCTAGTGTTGAGAAGCTGCTCCAGAAAGCAGAAATGCCAATTGCTGTGAACATGCATTTTTCCCCTTTTCACATCCCTAGCTCTCAGCACGTTTTCTTTCTGCCTGGTAAACCCTGCAGGCAGAGAAGAAGGGCACAGCATTTGCAGATGGTGATCGGGTGATAGGCTGTCCCCACTGTCTGGGTTTGGTGGGGCCAGATGACAGGGCAAGCTTGTGCAATGGACCTGTGCTCTCCCAGCACCAGGGTTTAGTGGTCACCTATTTTTCTACTTCTTATGTTTCATCATGGTTTCCTAGCCATCCCCTTTAATGGGATAAACTCAGTTGCATGGAATATCCAGTCTCAACGCATCCGTATTAATTATTCAGAAGCTTCCTATCCTCTTAAAGTAGAAAGCAGTTGTACTGGATTTCTACAATTCCCAGTGTTTAGCATATGAATGGGATGGCATTAGCTACCTCTGCTGCTCGATAGCTGTTTCTGTTGTATCTTTCCACGTTATTTAGCTCTGCTTCCTAGACTCAACCTTCAAGCATTCTCCTAGGAGCAGTGAGTATAGCTTTGCCTTTCTCATACCTGCAGCCTCACCAAGTTTTTCTGGTCAGCTCATTCAACCCTTTCTCTTGCAATGACTGAGGAAGAGGGAGCTGTTAACCTCCTCCTCCAAACTTCTTCTCTTAGACCAAAATTATTCTTCCCATAGCTTTTTCCGGTTTATCTAGAAGAAAGATGTGACATTTTAGTGTAGCATAATGAAAATGTGCACATGGTACTAAAACAAAAAATCAGGACTGACTTGTTGCTTTGTTTAGTGAGCAATAGTGTTCACACTGCAATATATAGTCTATAAATTTGGTCAAGCTTCTCTTGACCTCTGAGCCATTTTAGACAAATGGTATAATTTTTTTCTGCACACAGAGGCTTAAGGTCCTGACACATTAGAGATTGTTGTGAAGTAAAATGTAGTGGGTTGCACAGCTGTTCAGGACAGAGATCCTTTTTGATATCTGATTTATTTTTCCTTCTTGGAATTTAAATTTCAATGGACTTTTGTTTACTAGCCCGTTCAATTGGTAAAACAGTCTGGATTAGCAAATCCCATGCTTTCATACCTCAGAAAAACATGCTCATTATGCCAGAGAACTTCTGACCTTGCAAAGCTTTTAGGTGAGGCATCTAAAGAAACAAAACACAATCCCCTTTTCATAGTAATGCCCATGTGCTGGCTGCTGTCATGAAACTGCTGGGCACCTCTTATTCTCCTCTGCATTGGTCCTGGGGGACACCAGCACTCCTGGCACACGTGCAGCAGCTGGAAGCACTCGCTCACTGCTCTGTTTCCCTAATGTCTTTAATCAGGTTCAGGCCATCACATCCCAAAGGAATTTATCATGATGGGTTTTCACAGCAGACACTTTGTTCTAGTGAAATAGTAAAAATACTAATAAATTCTAGTCTTGCTTTGTGCCAATACAATAGGCTTTTATGCTGAAGGCTCAGGCTCAGAGAAAGACATGAAAACCAAGGCTGAGCAGCAGGAGCTGACAGAAGTTTCTGAGCAACTGAAAACTTTTTTACAGTCTCAAAATCAGACATTCTGCCTATGGGAATAAGCAGAGCTTGCAACCAAGAAAGCTGGCGTTCAAGTGATGGGCATGCCCTGTGGCAACATCAAGCTCTTGGGGCAGTCAGTGAATAAATGGCAGAGGCACACAGTCCCAAAGAGGTGAGTGAGCAGCACCCTGATGGGCATGTCCAACCTGCTTGGGATCATCAGGGTGCTTGGGGAGCAAACCTATGCCCTGGTCTATGGATAACATGCTACCGATGACAATGGGAGAGTTTCAAGCTGATGAACATCCAGGGAAATATTTCCCATTGCCCAGAGAGACACCGATATTTCCAGTCCATGCCTCCTGCACCCCAGGCTTGCAAGGTGGTGGAAGGAGACCCCCTTCATTCCTGGAAAATATCTGAACTGTCACACCGAGGGCACAAACTGCAGGGTACAGCAGCTCCCTCCTGCTGCAGCTTCTGGCTCATGACAGAGCCACGGAATCAGAAGTGAGAGCAACGAGCCATGTGAGACAGGTCCATTGCAGGGAGCCAAAGCCACAATGCTCAGCTCTGCCTCATTCACAGTATGCCTTGTGGGGAGGTTCTGCCTGGATAGACCATCACTCCCAGATGGCAAACAGCAGGCAAAGCAGCCTTTGGCACAGCTCTGTCTCTTGGCTGCTCCCCCAATCCAAGGTCAGCCCTGTGCCAGGGAGTTTCCTTCTCAGCATTGCTGTGCCTGGAAAATGAGTTACTCTGAGACTGACATTGCGGTGTGCTCCCACACACAGCTGCAGAGCGAGTTATTTTACTGCACAGATATTATTGAAGCACGGTCTGTAATGCCTGCTTTCTCTCTGAAGTGGGAAAAAAAAGGAGCA
>NW_008679560.1:24537-35853 GCF_000695815.1 Acanthisitta chloris | reverse complement strand
CAACAGCATTAAGTTTGTCTTAAAAAGTGTGATTAAAATTCAAGAAGGTAGAGAAGGGAGAGGCTGGCTGCTTCCACCCTGGTATTTCTGACCTTGCCTGCCTTGTTCTCTGCTTCCCACCTGTGGGAGACAACTGAAGAGAGGATGGCATGTGCGAGGGAAGTTTTGTCGTCCCCCCTGTACATAAGCAGCAAGGTGCTCAGCATCTCCTGGGAGTCTGAGGAGAGCAAAGGACTATGAGGATCCCCAAAGTGCACACTCAAGTTTGACATGGGTGGATGAGAGGGGACTTCAGGAGATGCTCATACTGTTGACACTGACCCATGGCCAGCCCTGCTAACCCATCCACAAAGGGACCTCAGCACACACAGGTGATAAGAATTTATCCCATCTGCAACCACTCTGCAAGTACTCAGCACTTTGCTGCCTTCTGCATGTCAACAGCATCTGGAAAAAAAAGGAGCTATAACAGAGCTGAGTCAGATCACTGACCATGGCTGGGGTTTAGCTTCTCCTGTGCTAGGTAGAAAATCCCCAAATTTCAATTCTGTGGCCCATGCTGTTGAAGCTGTCAGGAAATAGGATGCATTTAATACCAGGTGAGAAGCTGGAGACGGTGCACTCACATGAATGAGCTATAGGAGTCTGACAGAAAAGACTCACTCACAGCAAAAAGGCAGGCATTCATCTTGATATATCTTTTGTCACCTACTGCTGCAAATATGTCATTTCGTTGCTCTCTCTCCTCCCTCTCAAATAAGCATTGCACCTAGAAGGAAATTCAGAAAAGTAGATTAGTTTATTTCCAGCCCTGGAAAATACACACATTTGCTTTAGGATTTCTCTCTCTGCATTAGTAAGGACTGAGACTATGCTTTCAAGGCTTTTTTTAAGTGCATTTCCAGGTTTTTCCATTTATGAGACAAAAGAATAATTATATTAATAAAAAGTCAATGTGCTCTGGGAGTCAGGTCTGCTATACCGAGATTACAACTCCTGTATAGGTGTCAGCTCTCTGAGGTCCCCACTAACTCCCACAAAATGCTCCACATTCTCAGGAGGAAAATCTTCCATGTTTCCTTGGGAAGACCATGGAAATAAGTGTTTTCCATAAGTCCTTGAACAAAAGTTGATGACCAGGTTACAAATTTGAACACAGGCAATTCAAATGGGCTGCAGAGGTGGTGCTCACAGAAGATTTACCCTTAATCCATTTAATGATATCAGATACCATTTGATGATTACACAGAGAAACTGGTATTAAATCTTCTTTAATAAGGAAACCTGTTTTGATTTTTTTTTTCTGAATTGCTAGCTGTTCCACTGTAATCTAGTAAAATACCAAGAATTTAAGTGTCATATATTGACCTAACATGTTCACATTTTATCTATGAATGGTATAAGAGATGCTTTATTTGAAAAATTTCAGAAAAGTCTGAAAATTAAAACAGTGGCAGCAAAACCCCCACAAAATGAAACTTTAAACACCACTATGTTCCTGGAGCTATTCTTGGAAAGGTTGTCATATTTGTGTGAAATCCCGGGGAGGGAATGTATGCAAGCATTCTGCTCATCATGAACCCCAAACACCCACCACATTGCTAGATTAAATGTAATAATATGTTCCAACAGGGAGAAACACTGCAAAGCAAATCACACAACCCTTCGGTGCATTTTGACACCCAGAAGGGAAAGGTGTCGGGGGAACATTGCTTTTTCACCAAACACACCCGATCCACAACAATGAATCACAAGGCACCAAGAAAAACATACAGCCAGGTTGCCAGCAATAGCAATATATAACCAGGGAAGGGAGAAGTCAGTCTCTGAGGAAGAAGAGGTTCAGTATGGGATGGTTTCTCCCATCAGAGCTGTAGTTATAGTCTCCAGGACTGCAGGCAGAGGCGCTGCACTGGGAAATATTTATTTCCTCTTAGAAGCAGTGTTAGTGAGCATACATGTCTGCTGAGGAACGAACTCATGGTTTTGTGTAATGGGAAAATCAGGACATGAAATAGAATTCCTCTAGTTTTCTGCCTTTCCTACTGCAGACTGGAGACTGACTCCAATGGGAGTGCCTGAATTTCGTTAAATAAGTTAAGGAATATCTGCAACATAAAGTGTCCTTTGTTCATATGCTCTCAACATATATGGTTTTATTCCTTAATATTTCCTTGATTTGGTAAGAGTACAGAAGTCTTGAAGGTAAAGGACATCCTACCTCACATCCTCCATCACCGAAGCTTGCATAATATATATGATTTACTATATGAATATAGGGAGTATGTTCACAATCAGAGTGCAGGTTTAGTCTTAGAACCATGAAGCAACAAAACTAGGCAACTCATCACCTAAATCATGGTGTAAATCTGGACTGAACAATCCGGTTCTTCATTAGGTATGCACATAGTGCTTTTCAGATTGCTATAAGATTATATGCTTCTCAGGGCTAGCTCAAGGCTCCTCAACTGTTTTGCTGCCTCAAGGATGAGGACAAAAATAACTAATGCAAGCACAAAGCAGAATCATAGTGAGAGCTATCCAGATCCACCCAGCACCATTCCTCCCGGCTAAACTGAGCCCAACTGATTTTCAAAAAACCCTCTTTCTTTACCATCTGCTGGATTGGAGACTCATGGTCATTTTAAAAGATATTGCCACACATTACATTATTGCTTTTCTTCTGGAATCTGAAGTGACTGGCCTGTCTTTATTGGAACAGATGCTCCATGGCATTGAATCTTGTGTTAATTAATTGTCTCCCTCCAATTAATCAGTGTGTCCATTCCTATAGACAGGTTGGGGAATTGTGGTTTACAGACCTGAGCAGCCTTCCACATTCAACTCACTGAGGGGATGAAAAACATAAGGAAATAAATAATCTGGTATATAATAAATGCCTAACAGGGACTGGCATTGAGACTATTCTATCAACTCCTGCATGTGAGCTCAGACAAATGAAGGCCTAGAATACTTGCCATGTGGCTTTTATTAATGATCACAAAACAAATCAATGAGATTCTGACACTAGAAATTTGTGCTGCTCTGGAGACAGCTAAATTAATCCATTTGCAATTTCTGCTCAAGATTTGCAGTCTCTAATAGATCTCAAAGAAAATCCTGCTGGAGCTAGAACCAGAAACCAGTTGAGTATCACATGACTTTTGGGTATGATGGAAAATCTTTCTTACTGCTGGGTAGAAGAGAGCTACTGTGTTTAATTATTTCAAGCTGCAATCATAAGAAGAAAAAATTCAGATATATTTGTCTTTGCTTCACAACACAGGGAGAGAGAAAGAAAAAAAAGGAAGAAAACTGCTTAATTTGGAACTATTTTCACACTGTGCTAAAAGGGTTCGTTAATGTTGCTAATGGTGTCTGAGTCAGTGTAATGAGGAATGCTTTAAATGTGTGAATATATTTGGCACATCTGTATATGAAACCCAGTTGTTTATGGTGCTGTCTCCTGAGTATAGACACTCACTGTAGTTAGGGATGCATGAAGCTGCAAACCTTTCTTCCCAGAGGGTACACATCTCCTTGTCTCAAGCAGAGATGTTCTGCAGAGATGCTCTGCCAGCTCAGAGGTAAAGGCAGACACATTAATGATGTATTAGTGCACCAAAGACTGTTGTTCTAGGATTCAAAGCCACACTCCAGTGATGTAGTGCAACCACAGGAGACTTGTGCCGAGTATTGAGGTTACGCAAGGATTGTTCTTTCAGAAGTAATCTCACTCTCAGTTTATTTTGCTTGGTTTCAGTGTTTTGTTAGATACCTTGGGAAATAATGAATTTTATTATTTTTCCTCAATTTTGTGATTGATCTGGAAACTTATAAGAAATTTGTTTCAGGTCAGATCAGAATATTTTTGCTTTTACCAGAAAGATGACAGTGAAAAACTCTAGAAAATATATATTCCAGATGAGGTTCAAAAATGCCATACTTGGCCTAAAAATCAAATGCTTTGGATATAGTTTTCTGTTATATAATCGGGTCTTATCTTATACATTTTGCTGGAAATTGTAAAAGGTAATATAAAATACAGAAACAAAACCATCAATTTCAAAAATATATAATAAATTAAAACTGATTCTTCAAAACCACGGGGGGTTGTTTCAGCAAATTAATTCTCAGATATCTTTTCCTTTCTTTGCTCACTTGGTTACAAATTAACAGCAATGGGAAATTTCTGGTGTCACAAAGAGGAAGAGGTTAATAAAAATTGTATAAATGACCAATAATTCTAGCAATCTCAAGAAAAATTGCAAGTTAGTCCTATCTTACAGGTGGAAAACATGGGGCACAGATCTTTGAAATCCCTTGCTGTGGTCATGAAGGACATCTAAAATTTATCAAGCCCAGGAGAAGTGGAGTTATAGGGAAGAATATCTGAAGACCAGAGGTCCATGATATTTGCATTTGGTTCACAGCACCACAAAGATAGTCCTTGCTAACTTTATTTCTAGTCTGGACCCATAAAGCCAAACCCACAACAACAGGCAGAGTGCATGTCTCTGGTTTGCCATGTGGTCCAATACTACTCCACAGTGGGAACCAAAAGTACAGTGAGGAGAGATGGTCAGGAAATTAATTTCAAAACAGACCCCAGTTCTGCTTGAAGATGCTAATGCAGATACTGCATTGCGTGTTCTAAGAGAGCCCAGGTCTCTGAAATGCTAATTCTGGCCTCGCTTATATCATCTTCTCACTTCTAACTTGCAAAAGGTCTATTGTGAAATGGTTTGAGTGTTTCAGCAGTACTAGCCAAAAACTGCAAGTTCCAGGAGTAGTTGCAGTCGCATTCAGTCAACAGTTACTACTCATAGCCAGAAGATGTGGGCTGTCCCCATTCCCTTTTTCTAACATGACATCACCATTACTGTAACTATTTATAAATGAATCTGAAAGTGCATACTAAGAAAGTAATAATTGTTTCAAAATAGTACTGAAACAAAATAAAATAGTTATGAGTGAATCAAGAACAAATTCAGACTGGAAATTGGAAAACTGGTTCTGATTAACCAAAAAAATGAAACTGTGAAGTACTCTACATAGGAGATAGTGGGAGCTTGGACCTCCCACTGTTTTAAACCAAGGATGATATATTTATGGGATTATATAAAGAAGGGATTAAAAATATGATTTTTTATCATTCCTGAAACTTCCAAATTCTTAATATCTGCAGGACAGGGAACTGGTCAGAGCTCACTTGTTAATAGAGCTTGTTCACACTTTATTTATTCTGCATTTACACGTGCCTCAAATCTCTGAGAGTTCTAGGACAGGGGATGTGGGATCTTCTTTTGCTTTATCTTCCTCTTTATACATGCATAACATGGGTTCTGAAGGACTGGTCTTTTCTCATCTTCCAAAACACAAGAGCTTGTCCACAGGAGACAGTACAGTGTATGCTTAGTGATATTAAACCCCTCCAGGTGCCCATCTGGGCATGTTCCCCATATTTGTTCAGGGTTAAACTTATCATCTGGTTTGGACTCAAAGGTGTGCAAGAGGTGTTCAGTGATTCCTTATAATAAATGGCCAAAACATGGTTGCCTCTGACTGGGAAAGACTGGTTGTAAAGACACAGCTCTTTCCTTGCAGTCCCACCTTCCTCTATGACAGCATTGACTCACTGTGTGCTGTTTCAGGCTAAGTAGCAATAAATGTAAGAGCTAAAGGAGATGCTGGGATGTCTACTAATAGTTTCAACCTTGACTCACTCTGCACTGAGTGGAGATGAAACCCAAGATCTAAATAGTACTGAACTCTGGCCAAACCCAGAGTCTGACAGCAGATTTGTGATCCAGTGCAGATTGTTTTATTTCTAGTTACACCTTTGCATGCCACTGCATGCCACATTTCTCCTGAAAGACACTTGTACAGTTTGAAGGAAAAGCCAGTGAGGGGTATGGACTATGGCTGATGTTACAGGGTCATGCTACTAGAGCAAAAAGGACCTTTACCTCTTTACATTTTTGCAGATTTTGCCAGTGTTGAATAAAGTCAAAGTACCACATGCATTATTCAAGACATGCACTTTTTTGTGACAACTTTTACAAGCAGGAAGCAGAGATGGGTAAGATGTACTATGTAAACAATATGTGGAGAATTTATCAGTATGTACACAATGATAATATTAGGCAATAAAGGTGCTACCAAAATTGATTGATATGCCTTAATAATGCCTTTCCGCTTTCCTAAGGGAGCCAGAACAAAATGGAGCTGAGACTTTCCTGGGTTGGAGATGGTATTTTGTAAGTTTGCATTTCTTTTCAATCACTTTCTAGGAAAGGATTTCGCACCAAGAGTGTAATCTTCTCTTAAAGAACTCTCTTACTGTGCTTCCCTTCACGAACCAACATTAACTGTTATTAAAATACATATTTATTTACATGGAATTGAAAACACTTGTTTCATTTGGCTTCTACAAGTATATGGTAATGGTAAATGTATCAGGTCACTGCACTCTTTGCATGATATTATCTCTCTTTAGATTCTGCTTGCAAATATAGGAATAGATTAGAGAAAAATACATTTTAATACATAGCAAAATGCAAAGTACTCCAAAATAAAACTGTTCTTTCCCAACGGCATTTTTTTTTATGAGTTTTGCCTAAGGGTTTGATTTCATAAAATCTAGATGGGTATTCTGCAATTTTTGCCATCCAGAGACTTTTATTGCAGGGATGGAGATAGTAAAGGTGGCTTGAGATCTCCAAGTTGAGCACTTGTGTTTATAAGAAAGAACCAGTTTCTCATAATGGCAAAGTTACGTCTGTACAGGATCATTAAAATTCTGGAGGAGAAAAAAACAATGCAATTCTGTCAGTGTAAACAGCAATACCAGTGAAATGCTTTGTCAGAAAATCCCAACTCTTCACTGTATTTAACTGCTCTTAAACCCGAGCCTGACACCAGATTCCCACTATTTTGCCAACTGAGCTAACTCACCTCTTCAGGGTGACATCCCTGCTCATTTAAACCAGTGAAACATTCCTCATTTCTGATTTTAAGGCCAGGAAGGCAATACTGACAAAGGTGTCTTCATGGCACAGGCAACCTCAACAAACTTACAGCTTTGTTGCATTTGTGCTGAGTCCCCTGGAAATAAAACTGAGCATGGATAGAAGTCTAAGCACCATAGTGACCCCAACATAAGATGCCTACATGAGCACTCTTTGAAGAGAAAAGAAAGAAAAGCATGCCCTTATATATTTATGTCCATCCTGAATAATATCTCTCCCATCTCTGTTCTCTTTTCTCCTGCTGCATTACGGAGCTGGCTTTTACCAGCACTTTCTCCTCTAAGTAGACATATACAATGAACAGCTTGTCTCTTTGCTTTTGATAAACTAGACACACCCTACCTAGTAATAGAAACAACTTTAACCTCTCCTTTTAAAAGAAGTTTAATGGCCATTAAAGCTGTCTGCACAGCAAGTGATTGGGCCTTTAGGAGCTCACTTGCGCTGCAGGTTTACTGCCTGCAGGGCGTGTTTTCAGACTTGCACATAATCTAACCACTCTTTTCTGAGCCCTCTCCAATTTCTCAGTGCTTTGGTGCTTCACAGCCTCTCCTCTGTGCACCTTACCTATGTGCTCAGCCTCAACAGCCCAGCTGGCACACAGGTTCAGCACACCTGCCACTACAAGCCCTGAGCAGATCTCGGTGTTATTGCACTGGAAGATCCAATGCTGTTAATGAGACACCCATCGTACTTCCTCCCAAACACATCACCTTGCATACCTGCTGGCCTTTCCTCCAACAATTTTGATTGCTCCATTTTCACCATTACTGCAAGCTCTACATGTGATGATTATTCCAGATGATGGTATTCCAATTACTTCAACCTAGTACTGGGAAAGGTTTATGAACTTCCTCCAGTCCCCAGCATGAAGACTTCCAAGGAAAGCACTACTTTCAAAATCTGAAAGATTTTGAATCTGGGCCGCAGTCCCAGAATCATTCATGAAATTGCTAAATAATAATTGCTAAAGTGTTAAATGAGTTCTTGTTGAGAGCTGACAGATCTGCCCTCCTCTGCATAAGAGTTTTCCATTCACAGTCACATTTTGCAATTTAGAGGATTAGTCAGCATATAATGTGCCTAGAAAGGGCCCACCATGATATCTCCAGGCTACTAATATTTTTGTCAATATGGCAAGTTTCAATTGTTTTTCAGAAATCAAAATATACTGCATTGACATCATTAAGCTGAGGAAACTGATGTTTCATAAACCTACAGCAATACTTCTGCTATTATTTTTAATTCATTACTTATGGATCATCCTCTATTTTTACATGATGTCTCCTCCAGATTGTTGCTAGATTAATTGGTCTATAATTTGCTGGGTCATTTGATTTACTCTTTTAAATTGTGGCATAATATTAGCTGTGGCATCTCTCAGCCCTCATGCTCCAAGACTTGCTAGAAATCAGTACAAGCAGTTAATAAATCTCCTCAGGCAACCTTTCCAATGCTTCTGGGTACAAGCACTGTAGTCCTGAGACTTTAAAATGTTTAACTTCAATAGTTGTTGTTTAACATCCTTCCTAATTAAGAACAGAAGAGAAAGTGTTACCACACTGAGACCAAACAATCATTCTCTTTTCTGAGCACAGAACAAATAATTATTGAACAGTCCTGAGGAAAAGCATTTGGGGAGAGGAAATATCTTTGTTAGACTAACGAATAGTTTTGATCAAACTGATAGCAGGTCTAATAAAAGATTTTATCACTTCCTGCAAAATCTGCTTTACCTAAATCTCTAAGCTATCATGGTTCCAACAGCACCATTATGATAAAGATTCCAGTTTTCTAGTATCAAGATAATTTTATCATCTTTTTCTATGACTCTCAATGTACCGATGCTAGGGTTTCATCTGTTCCTCATACATTTAAGGAATCCATTTAAAACAAAGAGATCTAGGCTGTTCAGCACTGTCTTTAACCTCTTTTATCAATTTTCTGAATTTTCTGTTACATTTAAGAGCCTCACATTCCAACTTGCTATATGGGAATGTTCATGAATATGTGTATACGTATTAGGTTTCACATACAATCACTGCTCTTACTTCTAACTGGCAGGAGGTTGTGGCCTGTTTTCTCTCCAGTGCTGAATTCTAGGGGTTCCAGATTTAACAAACCTTTCTGAAAGAGTTTTCTAATATTGTTTGGACTCTGATGTTTCAATTTTTCTCTTTATGATTTTGTCTTTTGAGAATTATGCCTTTTTAGAGAGAAGAGGAAGCAAAGGAGAGAGATTGCTGGATGTATCTCTCTTCCCGTTAGGATCAGCAAATGCAATTTGGTTTGATCATTCACACTTCAACAATGTTTTTTACTTTCTTCTAAAGTAACCAAGCCACCTTATCTAACAGAATAATATCTAATTCAGGGTTTTCTTGATAATATGTAAAACATGTTGGGTTGTTGTTTTGGGTTTTTTTGTCCTTACCTACCATGTTTAGAAATTCTAAGTTTATGGAGTAAATGGAAGAATGCATATGTGCTCCAAAATTTGTTGTCCTTTGCTTATTCCCTCTAACTCTCTTAGGTTATAAGCAGATGCTCTTGTTGACCTACAAAGGTCTTTCAAATTCAGTCTTTCTCCTCCATTCAACCACTGCCTCACAGACCATCTGTATGTATCCCTGAGACCATCAGCACGTAAGGACTCTTAGCCTTTTAGAAATAGATTGCTGTGGGGTACAAATGTCATCTTTGACACAGACAGCTACTCCCAGCCTACCGCAAGCACCCAAAATATACACACACAACTTTGCTGCCCAATTTAATGTTTCTGTAGAGGTTATGGCAAGTGTTTGGGCATTCCAGGTCATTCGGTCTTCCAGTCCGCTCTCACTATTCCTGATGGTATCCAATTTTATTTCAATGGGAAATGGATACCACAAATGGGAACGTGTAATTCCTCTTACTTATTGCCTGAGCTCCTCAGGTTGGTAGAAAGGCTGCCTCAGAACTAATTTTCTTTAAATGTGTTGGTGTTTTGGTTCTTTACATTGCTGTAACATTGAGTTTAAGTAAGATGACTAGGGTAAATACACGGTTTTAGCAGCTCTTAATTCACTCTCATTTGTATACTGCTTTCAGATCTTTGGGGTCACTGGTCAGGCAACTCCCCAGAAGATGGACAGCTGTCTTAGACCCAAGGCAACTCACACGTCTTCCAGCCTCCCCCTGTGGAACTCCCCTGTCACCCTTCTGATGTGCTGTCACCCACAGCTCTGCAGTGCCCACACACAGGTATAACACTCTCCCTCTCTCTGAAAAGAGGCAAAGTAATAGCATTGACAATCATGCCCAAAACCCTTCTTAAATGTACTTGCTCCTGTATCTTCATGTCTCCAATCTACATTCTATGATACTTAAACCCAGAGGTCCCCTCCTCCTCCCAAGCACATTCACTGCAAAAAGCTTTTCTGGATACCCATATAGCATGGTGACATATACCTATTACACTGAAATTATTAACCGTGCTGGTTTTGCTGACTGCTATTTGTGCAATTCACTGCTGCAGCACATAAGTGTCTCCAGCCCCATTAATCACGTCATTTCCCTAGGATGTTAGGCACTATAACCACCAGGATACAACCTGCTGCTCCTCTAATATCTGCAGGTTATGGGCAAGTCACCTTATCATGATGCAAACTTGCAGCATCAACAGAGGCCTGAAAGACTAAATATTCATTCTCTGTTATGTGAACCCTCATGGAGAGTTCTACCCTCCCCCAAGCCCTGTTCCTTCAGGTCTTGCTGCTGTTATAAATAAACTGCATGCTGGCTATTTTGTTTTCACAAACTGTTGTTCCTCAGGCAGTTCTTCACAGCGTTGGGATGAGCTGCAGAGATTAGCTCCGGGTGTGCAGCCCTCAGGGATGTATTGTTGTCAACTTTTCTCTTTTTTTCTCTGCAAGGGAGAGGAAATTTGACAAGTGCATCTACTCCTGATAACAAAGCCATTATAGAAAATCAAGTGAGAGTGGTGCCAGTTTGCTCTGTTGTGTCTCCCTCTGTTCCCTTGGTGCTTTTGAGACTATTTTAATTCTTTCTTATGTCCATAGGCCAAGTGTGGGACACAGCATACTTGCAAAAACCAGCCTCCTCATCTTCACACAGTAAAACATGAGCAAGTCACTGCAGAGTAGCAGGGCTATGTCACTGAGCAAGTCACTGCTGGGCTGGAGTGCCTGGCTCACTGACCAAGGCATCTTACCTGTTTCAGCAAAGCCACCTAGAAAAAGCACTTGCATTTTAAGGCAGCAGTGGGATAAATCTTCCCTTGGCT
>NW_008679560.1:16494-24512 GCF_000695815.1 Acanthisitta chloris | reverse complement strand
GATTTGCAGATAATCAGTTCAGTGAGAGTTCTTAGTACAGCACTGTGGCCCTGAACAAACGCAGTCATTAGGTGCATAATTAAAGAGTATTGATAGAAGCAGAGAGCTTAGATTTTCTCTGCATATGAGACTTACCCATCTGTGATGGAAATGCTGCATCTGTCACTCCAAAAAACTCTGAACACTTAGAACAGATACCAAGAAATTTCCTGAGAATGACTGAGGGATTTGAAAGCACATTTACAACAACAACTCTGGGGCCTCAAGCAATTTATCCCATCAGGTTTGAGGGGTTACTTGGACAGGTCCTAAAAATTCCTATCTAGGGAAAAAGAATTTGAGCAGGTCTCAGTCTGCTACCTAGAAGCCAAATGCATCAAAGATCAAATAGCTGGAACCTGAAGCTAGAAAAAATGGGGCTCAAAACCCAGTGCAGTTTATAAATAATGTTAGTATTTAATCACTGGGTCAATTTTCCAAGGGTAAATTGGATTCTCCATCACAGGAAAGTGTTGCATTAAATAGAGAAGGGTTGGGTTGGTTTCACTAGTAATTCAGATAAGAATTGGCTCAGGGGAGACTTGTGGCCTTGATGGCTGTTTTGAGCTTTGCAGTCTGTCACATTTCTGTTCCCGACCTGCAGAAGAGATGGAGAGCTGTCCTGCCTTCTGCCACTCAGCCCTCCTGCCACAGCCAGGGTATGTCCCTCCACAGGAAACCTCAGCAGGCACAGAAAGAGACCACAGCCACAGCATCCCCTTCTGCTGCTGCTGCAGGCAGGGGAGCCACTCCACAACACATACAAGTCTATTCATGCCCTCATTCCCTTTTATTTCTTTTCCTTCAATGCATGGTGCTCAGACGCTCTGAACTTACATCCCTATGGGGTTCAACTCCCCCTACACCTACCGCACGCTGGCATATGTTTTCTTGGAGTGGGTAATACAGACCTTTTGTCACTCAGCATCCCTGCCTATAGCAACAGGCTGAGGCTTACAGCTTCTGTAAAAATACCAGACAACATGAAGCAGCAAGCAGCAAACAGAAGTGCCTTTTAATTCCCACATGACTATTCCTGAGGTGACTCTAGGTGGCAGGAACACTCAGCCATCCTCCCTCTCCTGTTCGCCTAGGTAGGGCAGAACCGCTGCCCCTTTTTAGGAGTCTGTTTACACACATACTCAGGAAGGTCAAGGCACACCTGCCGCAGGCAGGAGGTGATGTGCATAATTCAAAGCACATTTTGTCTGCAGGAAGATGCTAAGGTGGCTTCAGGGTCCTAACACATAGGATCTGCAAGATTTAGCTGGCATGACAGAGGACACCGCCTTTTCCACCTGCCTGTCCTCCCCACTTATTCCTATCACCCAAGCAAGTGTGTGGACGATGGGGAAGTTCTAATTCCTGATGCCACAGCTCATTGCCTGGAGAGTTAATCCAAACTACAATTGATTGTGTGAGCAATTAATAAGACAGAGTGATAACTGCAGCACTCACTGCAGAGGTTGAAGGCAGGCCAAGTTATGACCCTGCTGGAAGTATTCTCCAGCTAGCAGAGGGAACAGACTGCTAATCGGTTAAATCTTTCCAACATGAATCACTGGAGTTTGTGCAGCTGAGTCTTTAATTCACTATAATTTAATTCTCCGAGGCATAAACTACAGAGATCTACAGCCACTTAAAACTCCTGAGTGAGAGTATCCAGGCATGCCATGAATTTTCCAGTGTCTTCACACCTCCAGTTCAACTTCTACCTCTCACACAGACGTCGACCAAGAGTCATGTAACTGCTTTGCAAGCTCAGCCTCATGCAAACTCCCAAGGAGAGGTCTGACCGCACAGTGACTCATCACTTTGACCAGAAATAGGGTTTTTGAAAATCTGTACATGTGACTCCTGCCCTGCTTAGCTGATTACATCTTTTACCAGTCCTGCTGTGAAAAGGGGCATTTTCTACTAAACACTGTTTCTGTGATTTGCTATGAAGTGCTTACCTTTCTCATTTGGACTTGATATTGTCTTCTGCAGAGATTTTGTACTCGGTGTAGGTATAATAGCAGAGTTCCAGCTGACATCAGAACTCCAGCTCCTTGCATCTGAGAGGTTTATAAATTTTGAATGCATAAGGTCTTAAAAAATTAGTGCCCGTAAGGACGTACAGATCGTCAGCACTTCTATTCTTTCTCCATATCACTAAAAAACACTGAGAAGACTAAGGCAGCAATATTCAAAAATTTATTTTAATCATTACAGGTAGTTTACGTAAGAACTGTTAGTTTAGATGCATGCTGCTGAATACATACCTAAAATCTAGCTGGGTTTTAAGAATAGCATCTTTTGATTTGCCTTTTATTCAAAGCCAATTAATATTTGTATTTTTATAGAAAGCTAAAACTAGGCTTTAAGATGAATGATTTTTTTTAGATTTAAAACTACAACTTGTAAAATTATCCTTACATTACCCCAGAAATTTGCTTCTTTTAAACTGTAAGGATGGTGTTTCCCTATATACTCATTTATAGAGAGATGATACAGAAATGTTTAACTCCAGCAGAATTTCATCAAGCTTATAAAAGTTTATGTTTTCTTCAGAAATTTGGGTTGGGTATTGAGCTGTTTATTTTTAAGATTTTTTTTTTTCATACAGCACTAATATACCATTCTGAGTTTGTTCAAAGTACCAGAACTGAAAAGTGACTGATCAGTACCAGTCAGGAATTTACACTCCTAGAAGTAAAGCAGCTCCTGCATTAATGCAATGAGTAATTCTGTCTGTTCTTATTTGATCCTTTATAGAAGAGGAAATGTTGAAAATGAACCTGCAATATCACATTAGAAATGTCAGACGCAATTGGAAGGCAATCAGCAGGCCAGGTTAATCAACTATTTCCAAATTCCCCTGACCGACAGCTTTTCTGCAAAAATTTAGTGGTAGCCTCCAAGAAGAGCAAAAACAATTTGGCCCATAATTCCCACAACAGCTGATAAACCTCAAACACTCTGTAGTAGCTTTGTTGGCCCATCAGCTTCCATCTCTTCCATAGCAAACCTGCAACGCAGATGCCCCAGCACTGCTAGAGAGTGGATCTGTGCCACATCAGCACTTCTGCAGCATTCACACCTGTCTATGCTTTTGCCTCTTGTCTCTCTGTAGCTGAGAACCCCCAGCCTTGCATTTTCTATAGGGCAGGAGCACAGGTGCAGCAGCTATTAAGTACAAGCTTGAGCAATGTAGGCTTGCCCTTCCTTTTCTTGCATTTATCTGGGCTTGCTGTTAATAAGCCTTAGGAGCTCAAGAAACAAACATCTTTGGAAACAAAGACTTAGGCTTTGTCCTAATTTCACTCCAGCTCCCTGCTGACAGATACTGTGAACAAGCTCTTACAACTTGTCTCACTTTTCTGATTAAAAGCATTATCTTTATGTTAGGCTAGAATTTAAGGCATCAGATTGGACTCCAGCCATAGCTAAGTGACAGTGTTTGCTAGATAAGTATCCTGAAAGCTTTGCAGAGGGTTTGCTCTTCTGAAACAAACTGTAATGATGCCATAAATAAAGAGTGCCACACAGGAGGGCTCAAATTGGATTTCAGCTTTAGTCGAGTGATAGAAGGGCAGTATCTTTTAACCAGGACACAAAACCACCTTTCTGTAATGGGTCTTCCAGAAATGAGATCAAATAAATGCACACAATTAAAAGAGAGAAAAAAAATCAAAGGGCCATCCAAGGACAGTCAGTTTTCCCAGGTAAAGTGCAGATATTAAGAAAATATGCAAAGTACTCAGATTTAAGAAAACACACATGAGCATATCAATCACTTTAAATCATAATCCTCAAGCAAATGCTAGTCTTTTTCTTATTTCTAAAAATAGAACCAGATCTTTAACTGTGTCAGAGGAATAGATAATAAACATCAGGAACCCAAAGAAACTTGACTACGAACATTAAAACTTTCTTCTGTATGAGAAACAGAACAGTTTTAGCTTTCCAAACATAAATAGAAAATGACAAAGGGGAAATCAGAGTCTGCCGAGGGGAATACTTTTTCTGGGTGGGATAGTAATAGTTTTATCAGCCTATGTCACACAATTAATAGTTTTTCTTCTTTCGTTAATGAATTTCTATCTCTGGCTTTACACTGAACTAGACCTCATGAACAAAGGTGATTTCACAAAAAAAGAATACACTTTACATTAGTAAAATCATCCATTTCAACTGTTGTGTGGGAGAGGAGAAGCAGATGTGTGGAAGAAAGAGCTCCTCTCCCATACATCTGTATAAATGAATGATTTTACTAATGTAAAGAGAGGTCTACCACTATTAAGCCTTGTCAATGAGATCAGAGACAGGGCCCTGCTGTCTGCTCCTTAAAGTATATTATTTTTTGTTAGATCACCTTTGCTCATAACATGGCCATTGAGAATTTAATGTCCTTACATATTTCACTGTCAGACTTTATTGCACATTCACGAAGGAAAGTAATTTCATCAAGTGATAGACTATGAACGATACTAAATATAGATTTATTGGAAATTCCTGTAGAAGGTAAGTGAATTCTTTCTGCCAGCTGGAATAAAGAGCTACAGTCAAGCTATTTTCTTACCTGTCTATCATTCTCAGAGTATAGAAAATGATGACTGCTGAGTTCTAAAATCAGATTATCACTGCAGTGCCTAGAAGTTTATTTTTCTGTATCTAGTGTTTGTCTTAACTCTGGAAGAAAATGAGCTTTAGTGTCTAGACTATATATTTGGCCAGAATCTACTGATTACAGCAAATCATTGGGAAAAAAATACAAAAACCTTTGCAATGAAGTCCAGTTTCTGTATCTTTTATTCAGCACGTTTACCAAGCCCATGTGAAGATGACCATAGCTCTGCACAATACGAAGACAAGAAAATCTCCCTGCCAGTGGAGGCACCTCAAAATGCAGTCTGAGCAGCTGTGGAAGGAATTGAATGGACTGTGGACTCACGGTGCCACTCCTTGAAAGGAAGCATGGACTGACCCACCATACTAAGACTGCCAATGAACCAACTAGGTTGTCACAAATTGCTTTTGTCTCTGTTTCTCACCATAAAGCCTAGAGCAGAACTTGTGGAGGCTGCAGCAGGCAGTGGCCAGCTAAAGCAGACCTGCCAGAGAAGTGTTGCTGTCACAGCTGGCTCACCACATTACTCCTGGTGCCTGATTTTATTCCAAAAAGGGATAGGTCCATAGTGATATCTTTCTTGGAGACCAAGGTGTCTGCTGCTGACTGTGTGGTTGTCCCTTTTGCAGATAGTTCAGCATTCACAGACAACATTTAAAATGCATCCAGGGTGGGCTTTTGTAGGTTAGAACCAAAATTTGATAAATTTAATATTTTCCTTCTAATATACCGTGCATTTCCTTTAAAATAATTCCCAGCATGTTTTATGTCTTAATTTTTCTGCTACTTTCTTGCTACATATCCCATTTTGCCAGCTGATGTCACACAGCCTCGCATGTTTGCATCCATGCCCTGCAGGTTCACTCTCTGTGGTCTGCTCCTGTAACAAGGCGCAGTTACATGCGACCAGTGGCACATACATGACTCCCAGAGCCAAGAGAAGACAACGTGAACAAAGCAGTCAAGTGTTTCCCAGTGCTCTGACAAAGAGTTAAGTAACCCAAAAGTGCAACACCTTATTCATCTTCCTCTCTATCTGATCACAGAGCTGACCATGGTGGTGTTACATAGGGCTAGGGCTGATAGTCCTGAGCAGAGCAACTTTGCATGTTCAAGTCTGAGAGCAGGGCTACTGATGGGGAAAATCTGTCTTGCAAGTGATCAACAAGCACAGGCAGAGGGAGTTTGGAATCCTATTAGAGGATTGCGCCATTAATTTGCTTATTCCTTTTCCATCATTTCTTTGTGGGCACGCACAAATGGATGTGAAACTTTGCCTGCATTCAGTTGAAAATACTTGTGCAAATCCCCAGGAGGCCATAACTTGACTCGAGAGCCCTTTTCTGTCTCTGAGGAAGAAGTAACATCATTCAGCAAGAGTCTGGATCCCCTCCAGTGGAGAGGGTGCTCTTTCCTGAGTACTCTTGTCAGCACAGTTGCATTGCTCACTAGCAGGCAGCCTTGAGGCTGGCCTTGCTAGGGCCAACCAAAGGGCTATTCAGCTCATTGCCTCTGACAGTGACCAAGAGCAAATGCTTGCAGGAGAACACAGAAACAGAGAGAAGCAGACAGCACTGCTTCCCAGTCTCCAGGGATGCCTCAAGGAGAGATTTCTGAGCTGCCTTGCTCCTGGTCACTCTGCCTGCCCATATCCATCCCACCAGAGTAGCTTGTTGACTGACCAGCAAGCAAAGGAGGATCCCATGCTCTTTTGTATGCCCCTGTTTCTTCCAGTTATTTCTCTGTGACCTTCATATACAAAAGGAGAGGAAGCTGGTTGCTAATGTCCATTACTGTTCTGTGGAGAAGAAGGTGGAGAATCACAAGGGAACAGATGTGCAGTGGAAGGGAGTAGGTGGCCTAACCTAAGCTACAGGGGACAAACGTAGTGAAATAGTATGTGTGATAAGAAAAGAAGAACTGTAAAATAAAAAATAAATAGAGAAGATTGAAAGGAAATAATGAAGAAGGAATTAAACACGTGGAAACAAGGCAGATAAAGAGAAGAAAAATACTATGGATGCAAAAGATCAAGACAGAGTAATAAAACCTTGAGCCATAGGTAGAGAGAGAAGGCAATGAAAGAGGAAGAACTGGGAACAGCTTTATATTAACCGACAAAATTTCTGTCCTTACACCATCTGATAAAGTGATACTCCCAAGCCATTTCACTCAGTGCACTCTAATACAGTGCTGGCTTTAATTCAGGTGTTTTTTCATATATGTAGCAAACACAAAATAATGAAGAGCAGAAGACATCCAGCCTTTTCCCATGCCCATGTACATCCAGTCCTGAAAGATAGACTCTGCACTCTAAAATACAACCCACAGGTACCAATTTCCTCCCACTGAGTTTGAACAGATCCAAAGGTGTTTCTCCTCTTTGGATAAAACTACCCAGTGTGACAACATGGTGATATTGCTTAATCCAGAGCTGAATCCTCCAGCCAGCTGTAGAAGGAAGAGTATCTCACTATCAGCAATACCCCACTCACAGATTTTGGTCTCTAAGTTGTGCTTAATGATCCATTCTTTTATTGATAGTTACTCAGATCAAGACCATGAAACTGAAGTTATAAACTGATATATATACACAGGGAATTAATTTTTAGAACATTTTAAGTTTACTCAGGAATATGATTCTTTGTCTCCACTATCTTGCACCTCAGTTATGTATGGCCCTTGCATACTAATAGGTTTGATAAAGAGACTTACTACTTTGGACAAGCAGAGAAAGGAGGTTTTGGCCTGCTATTTTGGTGTTACTGATGACATTCATTATCAAGTCCACTGTCCCATCATTCTTATTATCTGCTATCATCTAGTTTGAAAAAGCTATAAAGTAGGATTTATTTCACCTAACTTCTAAGAGCTAAAATAATTAGGGTTTTATATCATTTCACCTTCATGAACAGTCAGGAACTTATCTGAGTGCATCTACCTCAGATTTTATCACTTGAGTTAATTATCTTAATTTGAACTAACCACAATGGGAAAGGGCTGGGTGCACTCTCTAAATATTCTTTTCAGGCCTGTAAAGCTGGAAGTTTAGCCTAAGGTCCTGCCTTGGGCACCAGATATGCCCACCCAGCCACTCCATTTAAAGAACAAGCTATATTACCATCATAGCTGGCTCCAGATACCCTTTGATGGGTCAGTGTTGCCTGCTCATTTCATTCCACTCCACCAATTTTACCTTTATCATAGAATCCTAGAATCATAGCATTTTAGAAGTTGGAATGGACCTTACAGATCATCTAGTCCCAAGTCCCCCTGCCTGGGCAAGGACACCTCCCACTAGACCAGGGTGCTCAAGGCTTTATCCAACCTGGCTTTGAACACTGCCAGTGTTGGGGCAGCCACAGCC
>NW_008679560.1:0-16465 GCF_000695815.1 Acanthisitta chloris | reverse complement strand
AAAAAAAAAATCTTACTAATATCTAATTTAAATTTACCCTCTTTCAATTTATACCTATTAGTCCTTGTCCTATCACTACAATTCCTAATGAAGAGTCCCTCTCTGGAGGGAGGCAGATGTTATCTTTCCATGGGGATGGTAATTCCATCCCAAAGGCAGCACCTTTATTTCAACCACAGCCACAACAGTGAAAAAAGCTCCAGAAGGTCACAATTCCCAACATAGCCCACCAACCAGACCTGACTGGTACCACTACAGAAAAACACCAGTTACAAGAAACAGGCAAGATGCATTAACCAAGTTAAGGGGAGCTACCTCTTCTGTTTAAAAGTCAGTATTCAGAGTACTCAGGTGTTAATATAGTTTACCTGGGGGCTGTACAAGGAAGGGTTTCAGCTCCACCTGGAGACATTAGAGCACAGCTGAAAGGAGTGAGAGGTTGGCAGACAACCACACTGCCCTGCTAATACCAATGCAAGTCTCAAACAGGTTGTGATATTGTCCAAGGTTGTCAGCTCGGTCAGTGCTACAGAGCCATCCTTTAATCAGAGCTCTCTTAAGCAGGCAAGAACAGATAGATACAGGTATAGATGCAGATGGTTTAGATATCATATAGCTTTCATAGGAAGAATAGAATAAGGATAAATATCAGTTTAGCATAGCAGTCAGATTGTGTCAGTGTAGCATTAGACAGGCTAAGTGGAGTTTGGATGCCCAGGAAATGCTAAAAAATCCATACAGAGATGAGCTGGAGGTTTTAGTCAATCAAATAAGAAAAATACCAACTGTCTTGGACAGTAGCCAACAGAAATAATTTTTGCCTTATTTAGAATTATTTAAAATTGTGAGATGGTATCTGATTATTTTAAGATACCTTTACAGTAGTAACAAAGAAACTTAAGGAAGGGTCAGGAAATAGCATTCACATAGCCCTGGGCCACTCTATATCCAGAGGTTTCTATTTGAACATACTCAAACTCCTCTCAAGAAAATCGCTGTGTTTGTTAAGATTTCCACCCTAACCCTATATTAGTGTTCTTCAGGATAATCTTCCTACGGATTTGAAATATCTACCTCCCACCCCTTTACATTTATTTTCCTTCTCATTTAGTGTCCCCAGCATCCCTCACTGCAGATGCTCCTCATCACACCAGCACAGGACAGTGCCACACTGCGAAGTAGGGCATGACTCATTACTTACCCTGTGTGCTGCATGATTAGGCAGTCAGACCTCATCCTTTCCATCTGTCACCATGACAGCCCAGTCATCTTGGGAGGCTTCCTTGAACTCTCACACTTTCCACACAATAGGGTCAAATAACAATTACTTCAGCTAATGGCATCCACAACACACCTGATGACAGCACCATTTCCAACAGCATCCAGTGAAGAGTTAAGCTCCATGGGGAGATAAAGATAGAGCCTGATGCTCATAGACCAAACAAATTGCATAGTGTGTGTGTAGCCCAGGTAGCTGAAAGTCTGTCTAGCCTGCCAGATTTCACATCCACTGGGTAGCCCGGGGGGACATGCAGTAGCCACCAAATCTGACCTACACCCAGTCAGGGACAGCTCATACTGGAGAGCTGGCAGGAGCCTGGAAAAGAAAAACAAACGTTGCTGCTGCCTGACTCTGTCAGAAGGGGTTTTGTTATAGAATTTTTATCTTGGGGAGATGTGATCTGAGAAGAACAGAACATGCTTAGAAGTATTTTCAAAGAGAAAGTGACAGACGTGCAAATGCTTGCAAGGAGGAATTAGGGAAGGGGTTAGTGGATGGGAAGAGGGAGGAAATGGGACATGTGACAGGTAGAAAAAGTCAGAGAACTCACATAAAGGACAGATGTGCACATAAGGGTAGTAAGAGGTTAAAAGTAATGTGAGAGTAGGGAGCCAAGCAAGGTAGGAGGAATAACGGCATAGCAACTTTCATGCTCTACTTTTTTCTAACAAACAAACTAAAGGATGGGTTTTTCTTTTGTGATCAGGGACCTGACTGACCTTGAATTCCAGGTTTCTGTTCCCTTTTGTGTGCTGGACTTGGAAAAGCACATCCACCTGACATTATACTCCTGTCCTTTCCATGCTGGATGTGGTATGTCCCCACCTATAGAAAGTTCCTGAGCCCCATCCTTGCAGCCCCAGAGAGTTAAATCTGGAAAATCCTTTCCTGTGTGTTCCAGAGCTGAGCTGCACACTGAAGCCTCTGCCAACACCAGCATCCTGAAATAAAGCAAATATTGGAGATACTCAAATGTCACAGATGTCACAGCCCCATGCAGTAGTTTGAGGGGGAGGAGGGCTGTGAGAGGGGCCCAAAAAACATCTGAGATGAAGGGGGTGTCCTATTTCTTGGGCCAGTAGCATCATGCGACATGGGCTCTTCCTCACTCAGCTCACTACATCACATGGAGTCAAACATGGCACAACATGTTCCTCCCAAACACCTTTTCTGTTTAAAGGCACACCAAAGGGGCAGAGGTTTAACCAATTCTAATTAGAGACTTCATCACCTAGCATTCATCCTAGCTACTGCACATGCCTGTCAGGAAAGAAAAGGGAGAGTTGCCCTCAGCACCAGAGAGAGGAAAACTCCTTTAGCACAGGATGAGCCAGCTCTTAGGGTCAGGGTGGGGGGTGCAGGAAGGGGCTGCAAGGGGCAGACAGGGAGGGACCTGTATCAAGTACTCAAAGAGTTATCATCACCTCCTTATAGTAAAATAGGCAGGACTTTCCAACTGGAGAAACTGGTCTGTGGGGGATTTCAGCACACATTTCACTACCAGGACAGTATAAACAGAAGAGGGTGGAAAGCACTCGGAAATTACATGGATCGCTCATCCATGCCATAACATGAACTGAAAATATGTATAGCAATTAGAGCTCTCTGTATAATCCCAGCTCTTACAAATAATTATTTCATTCCCACCAGAGAGAAGGAGGGATTTAATTGCAAAGTGAAGAGCTAGGCTTGATTGATGGAACTTTCCAGTTCAGGAAAAGACAAGTCTTGAAAATCAGAAATTGGTAAATGAATGTAAATCCACATAAGACCTTAATTCCACTCTGTCTGAATGATGTCTCTGGATTCCCTTATCACTTTATTGCAACTCTGCTTTTGAACTGAATGGATTGTGAGCCAAAAGCCCCAGACCTGTAGAGTACCACAACTTTCTGCACAGACAGAGCAGCACAGCTGCTAAACTGTATAGTCCCTCTTACAGCCCCACAGTCTTTTTCATGCAAAGCCACTGATGCTACACTTTCCTTGCTGTAATCACACCACAGCCTGTGATCACCTCCCACTGAACCACTGGCAATCCCTTGGCCAAAAATGCACTGTGCCCTTTTATTTCCACAGCCCATACGGTGCTGTGGTGAAAATGGAAAAGGCTTGCTGGTTCTTTCCAGGGAACATTGATATCTTTATTGGCACAGTGGTCAGGCAGAGGACTTTGTCTTTCTCAGATCATTTCAAATGGGGTTGCTCCAAAGTACCTACTTGCTATGCAATGCATCTGCCTCTGATTCTGCGAATGCAGCTGGTGTGCTTGCCACTGCCAGATTCAGGGAGACCAACTCACATTTGCATGTCTACGCTTTGCTACTGAGCTTGCAGAAATATGGTATTTATAGGTATGGACCTTCTGGGAGGACCTAAGCTCGCTGAGACATTGGGCAGAGTCAGCTCAATTTCTTATTTGATCTAATTTGAAAACTGTTGTAAAAGAGTGTAGTGAAAAGTTTTATTCACACGTTAAGCTCTGTGAGTTTGCAGGCTGTGTAGGACCTAATATATGAGGGAAAAGAAGTAGAGAAGGGAAGAGCAAGATAAATTATAATGAGTTCTGAAATGCAGTTAGATATTTCATACACAAAGACAGTTGTTCCAAACTACCCTTCTGGGCATGGTTTTTCCTGACACAGCACATGCAGTTCTGATCACCTGGAGAGAAGGTTGAGATTTATATTATTTCCAAATTAAATTAGGAAGAAGAGTTTAAGTGCAATTTACATTTGTGTTGCAGAAGAAGGGGCTGCAGGCGTGTTTCAGTTTGAAAGCCATATGAACCCAGGTTGAGACTTGCTGCACTTGCAGAGTGGTCAGTGTGTAACACAACAGGAGATGTCACCTAGGCAGAGGGTCTCAATGCACTGCCACAAGGCAAGCAAGGGATTTCATCACTGAATGTCCCACTGTCCCAAGCATCATCCATGGTGCAGGATGGTCGTGGTGGTATTTTGGACATTAGAAGCACATCCCCAATTACCTGAGAGTATGAAGGGGTATCAGACACAAATGCCTCCATCCTAAGCTTTTTGTGAATAAAGACTCATCTTTCCATATGAAACCTTTGAAAAGTATTTCCATCCCCGGGATTACCCCTTTCTCTCTTCAGATGCACTGTGTGATGTTTTGTGTCGTGACGCACAGTGCTGGGTAATGTCTGTCAGGTCATGTTAAGCTAAAGAAGTGGCCTGCAGCAGAGACTCAGTGAGATTCCCAATAAATTGTCAGCAGAGTGGAAAGCAATAGTTGCCCATAATTTGAATTTCATGCCAGCTTGTCATGGAAATCTTATGTGACAGTTTGATGTGCCCAAAAGCTTGCTCAAATAGATGCCTGCATCCTTAGAAATTCTGTTTGCTGTATTGTGTTGCCCACACAGCTTGCTGGACACTTATCTCACAGCATAATGTTGTTCCACCAGCATCATGAATGCTTGAAATGAAAGCTCCATCAGTGGTTTAGAGGGCCCAGGACCTAATTGCACCAGCTATGTAGAAATGGAAAGCTGGAAACCACTGAAACTGAGTTTTAACTTGGCTCAAACAGGGCATACACGTGCCATCCCTCTGGGCAGCCATTCTAGTTTAGGCTCTGCTGCTGCCCAGGAGAGTTTCCTCTGGCATCTCCATGAGGTAAATACTTCTGCAGCATCTCCTCAAAGTCTGCAGGAGCTCTGCCCAGTCCCAGTCATACTGAAATTCCACTATTCATGCAGGAAAAGAAATGAAGGCACTACAAAGCAATGTCACCTGCTGGGAGAAAACATCAAGGTGCTCTCAGTCATTGCAAGGAGCCAGTGGTCTGTTATCAAGTTGTTTCTTGTGGGTATCATAGTCTAGGAGATTTTTTTAACAGGGATTTGAAGGAAAATAATGAGGGATTTTATGAATTTTTACAGTAAGCTTATTACAGAATGAAAGGCAACATGGGAGAAGACAGGGAAGCTTTTGCAGTGTCAATAAGGCAAAGGTTTTGGAGGCTGCTGCCTTGGGCAGGAAAGAAGCAGGAGCAACATCTTAATGAGAGATAATACTGAAGGGTAAGATACATCATTCATGGAAGTAAGGACAAATAACAAGTATATTTACTGTTTGACAGCAAAGGGAGAGCTGTGGAGAAGGACAAAATGAAATACATAGCCAAAGGGATTGGTTAAGAAAATTCTCTCTGCAAGAGCATTAGGGACTGATACCTGCAAGTCATAAATAAAGGGCAATGCTTTCCCATTTTGCATACTTTTCACGGATGTGAATGAAACTGAAGATCTTTCACTCAGAAAAATCCCTGATGAATTCTATCATTCTCACATCATTTCACAGAACAGCTAGAACACCTCCAGGACACTTGTTTGCTCTGGACCTCTAGAGCTGTATCTGTTGAAGCTTTTAATTCAAGCATGAGCAAATTCTATAGCATTTCCATATGAGCATTTGCTGCAAAGGAGGTACCAGTGGCTCGTTCCAGCCAACATTTGTAGCATTATGGTGTTTACTCCTGCCTGAAGTCCTCCTTTGGCCACCAATTAATAAGCTATTTGAGGGAGAAAGCAAATCTCAAAAATTTGAACCCTTGCTCAAAACTCTCAGAAATCCTTCAGGCATTGTATGAACATCACCATAAATTCAATTCACGAGCCAAGTTAAATAATGACAAACAACTTAACCTAAGTTGGCTCTTTCCTGAAGTTTTAGTTATGGGGAAAATCCCACAGACCCATGAGCAGATCTGAGGCTGGGCTTCCAGGCACGAATACAGCACTGCTGTTATTGCTGTGATGATTGCTTCTACAACTAATTTCTCTAAAAAAGCATCACTCTCATCTAAAGGTTCTCACCTTAGAGACCTCAGTGTGTCTGAAATAAATGGCATTTTCTGATCTCTGCTGCTGACACAAGGCAGAAAGTACAGCCAGCTCTCGGCTTATGATAATAAGCAGAGGGCAAGTGGTACCTCCACAATTTTCCTGGGAGTACAGAAGGTGTTTTTCTCTCACATTGCCAATGAACAGGTTGAATCTGTTTATGATGCCTTGTAGAATGCAGGTGGTATCTGCTCAGGATGCCAAGGAACAGGTAAGTGGCATCTGCTCATCATTCTACCCAATTGTGCGTCAATTAACATTCAGGTGGATGTTTAAAATGCTCTAAAATGACGAAATCAAAAGTCAGTTATATATCAAAAATAAAAACAAAAAATAAAAGCAACATTTTTATCCCAAGTTGTTTAACAATTTAGAGACCATCTCGCTGACTTTACTCAACTTATAACTGTCTAAACCAAACTCCTTTAGGGTTACCTCCTGAAAAGATTTGTCACACAATTGCACTGATGCACTAAAGAAACCGACCAATGGAGCAGTATCTGTGGAGACAAAATACTGTAGGACTTGCACAAGATAAGACTCCACTAAAGGAAGAAAAGTCAGTGTGGTCCATTCCCTCTCTGCATCCCTCTTCTTTCCATAGATCTGATATATGAAAACACAATATGCTAAACTTATCTCAAGCTTTTCCTCCTTGGTGGTAAAAGGCTGTAGTCCATAAAGAGAGAACTCAGTACTTTCCTAGTGACATACATTGTCATAAATGTCTTCTGACAAGCTCATATCCTTGTTTTGCCACATAATCTCTCCCAGGAGCAGAAACAGTGTGAGAAAACTTCGGACAAAATTATACTGAGTAACAAATTTTTTTAAAAAAACTAAATTGATTATTTGACTTTGTAGTCAAAGCCGTATTTCTAGGTTATTTAATTTTTTTCTAGCAGGACCAGTTCCTTTCAGCTTCCGAGACTGTTTTCAAAAGAATGGATACACTTACTAAGCTCGTCTCCTGGAAAATGATAGCTATTGTGTACACCTTGCAATGCCATGGAGAGATCTCCTCTCCATATGTTTCAGCTCTGGCCAAGGCTCACCTAAACACCTCCCAGGACTCATTTAGAAAGGGGCCACTTGTTCCAGTCCCAGTACCAACTGGCTTGTACTAGGAGAAGACATTTCAGTGGACATGGTATTTGAATACAGGCCAAAAAGTAGTTGCACAAATAGGATGCCAGTGATTCAGGTAGTCAGACACTGTCTCTTCACAGAGCAATAGTTCCTTTGGAGGATACATGAGGGTTCAGCCAATGTTGACACTTACTGGTGGAAGAATAGGGATCAAGTCCTGTTATTGAGCCCATTGCTCTTAAAAGCTCACACAAACTCTGTGCCAAGACCCTATAGGAACCAACTCAAATTTTGAGCTCCTACGACAACCACCAGGACAAATATCTATTACAGTGAGAATAAACTCCATGGACTCTCCCATTACTACTTCAAAAATGTGATTAAAAACTAGAAGCAGTCTCCCAATCTGAGGGCTGTATAACCCTCGACATTTACATTGTTTTATGTGTTAGCAAAACCACGGTTATTGCAGGAGATGGCTAAGGTCCCAACTTGTAATATTGGCTCAGCTCACCACCTTTTCAGCATCATAAGAAGAGGCAAAAAAGACAGACTGCTTAATTTTGATAAAACATAAAAATAAGTTAAATAAACCTAAACCTTCAGGTTCTGAGACAGCTTCCTGCCTTACTTGTTCTCACACCTCTGCCACAAGCCAAAACAAATCTACATTTAATAAGGAAAGATATGTTAAATTATACAAGTTCAATCCACTATTAGGTAAACATTCAATATATGGCTAAGGCTGAATATAGTTGACAAAATCAAGTAGAAGTAGCATTAGCACATCCTTTTCATGAAACATCAGTATGCACAGGCTCTGGTAGTCAGTGATTTACAGTGTAGCTGAACATTACCTGTTTTTGACAAACCTGCATTCAAAGACATCAGTTCAAATGAATTTCAATGCCTTCAGAGGAACAACTCCATTTACTGTTCTTTTAATCTTTGAATATACATGTTCTCATAAAGTGAACTACACTGAGTGTTCTTGAATATGATGCTTCCTCAAGATTGTACAGCAATAATTATTGCTATGGAGTGGAAGAATTTCTGAAAGATGTTTTGATATTTTAAGGTGTCGATTATAATTATGTGTTCCCAGCAGTTTAGCTAGAAAACGGATACTTCAGCCTGACATCATCTCCCTTCGCCTCCTGCTCCCAGCCTCAATTCTCTAAACACGCACAGACACACTCGAATAAGCAGGAAACAAATCTTATTATGCTAGCAGGAGGTCTAGAGGGTTCTGATTTTTAGAGCTCTAAGATGCTATTTGGGGACTGTAATGATATGTGAAGAGAATTGCAAGTTGGAGTAGTAGTAAAAACTCCCAAAGGCATTTAAAGTTCCTTTTACAAGATGGCATATTGCTTCCCTTTTCGAGGTTTGCTTGTTTGCTTCACTATAAGGTGTGCCACACATTTCAGTGGAGTGGAGGAGTGCAACCCAAGCTCTTCCCCTGTGCTATTGAGAGCCATCGCCATCCCCTTTCAGTGGGCTGCAGGTTGCATTGCCAGGATCACAGAGCATGACAAAGTCCTTGGCCTCTCTGCCCTGTTCATACAATATCCTTCCTACTTTCTGCCTTTATCAGCTGTGAGTGGAGAAAACAGGATACCAGAGACTGTCATGGTTCAAGCTCCATGGCAGAAATCACAGCATGAGTCAAGCTCTCCCACCACTCCTAGAATTACATCTCAGCTTGTAAAGATATGGCCAATAATATGCTTCCACATCTCCCATATACCAGAAAAATAAACTTGAGCAATCTAAAGCTAAATAGAAATAAAATACAGGCTTTGTGCACACAGTGAATTACTTAGAAAAAAAAAAAAAGAAAAATCATTTTTTGAGGGTAGCTGCTGCATTCAGCTTGAAATTCAGATAACCCAAGAATTTTTAAGCACATTCATTTATATTCTTAACAGATATTCATTGCAGCCATGTTGATTTCCCACGATGTTTAATATTGGCTGCAACAAAGTTTTGTCTGTGTAGATTAGTGCAGAAGGATTGCTCTTCATGCAGGCATCCGTTTATCCCCACAACAAAAAAAAATCAGCCTACAAACAATATCATATGTGATTAATTATTTAGCAAATGCTATCTTCCAGTCTTCCAATTTAAGAATTTTAAATTACCCAGCCAGAAGCCAGAAACAACACGGTTTAAGGTAGCTGTTCACTACACAAAGGTAACAGGATACAGTGAGGCTGAACTGCCTGAAATCAAGAAAAAAATCTACAGACAATTAGCTGCCTGAAATCAAGAAAAAAATCTACAATTATCTCAGACTGGGAAACATGTATAATTTAAGAATACATTAACAGAAAAACCCTCTCATTTCAGCAATGTCATGGCTGCAAAAATCCTGGGATGCTGCTGCCATATAATTCATTACAACAGTATGCACACAACACACTTTTCTACAAGTCTTAATAACAGAACAGGATTGTAACCCAGACTTTTCTTCACCTTTCTCTACCAAAGGTACCATGTCTTTTGTTTTCATATGTATATTCCGTGACATTAACTGGGGTTTGAAATGCACATGGAGCCACTTGAGAAGCCCATCTGGAGGAAAGACACTTTTTTACCCACCATACAGGTGGGCTGGAACAACACAAGAAGAAACACATCTCTGTTCCCTTCTCCATGTGCTGCCAGATGGGTACATTTCCAGATACCACTGGCACTCATCACACTGGGGGAGCAGGTTATTTTCACAGTTTGTACTACACCTGTATGAACATCTGTACCACAGGATGAACCCACTTTACCATGTCCTGCAGAAGATGGATCTTGCTGGCCCAAGGCCAAAATTCGAAGGGATTTTTCTTGGTGATGGGCTAGCCCTCACATTCATTCCGGATTGAACCACATGGCAGAGCTGATCTGCATTGGTATTCCTCCCCTTTCCTTAATCTAATCAATCTTTGTGGGTTGTATCTCACCAAATAAATCATTAAAGATAAAAATCTCCCACAGTGAATGCATATTATTGCTGTGTGTCTGTATGTAAGTGCCTAGTTATTTCCTTTGCGGTAGTAACCACCTCTAACCCTGAAAAATGAAATCAAAGAACTAGATGCAGGACCCTTTTACAATCAGGCAAACAGATGACAGTCTCAGGGTCTGAAAACTGAGTTTTGATATTTATTACTTCTGTTTTAGCAGCAATTGCCTTTTGTTTGAGATACTGGTTGGTTGTCATCCCAGTGTCTATCTTCCCTATACTTTCAACTTACTAGATAATGATGTGTTATTTTAGAAGCTGTCCATGTTCACAAGTTTGGTCCAAATTCTTGTTGATAACTATAAAAATTAAATGTTTTTTTGGGAGACCATCAATGTTTCAAAGTGGTTTTCCCAGAAGGTAACTAACCAACCATTTGTCTAATTCCTCTGTCACTAACAGAAACAGCTGCTCCTTCCATTGGTTAGGATAAAAGCATAGCAAAAGTCCATTCTTGGGGGGAAAAACAGTGATTGCCTCTTGAAATATGATATCAGAGGCAGAGGTTTTCATAATTCCTTCCTAATTCATTTCCTAATGCACCATAATCCCTCTTCCATTTTATTTCTTTGAGAGAGGAATGGTTACAGAATTTTATGGGGTTTTTTAATCCCCTGTCCCAGTCCAACTCGGAAGTGTTTCATCAATTCCCTCAGTGTGAATTAAGACACAAATTAGGTCAAAATACCTTTAGGGAGTGATACTTTATTATTGGTTGCTCAGGGGGAAGAGAGAAGGAGCCATAGGAAAGTTAGAAACAGAAAAGGGGGGAAGCAGCAAGATTTGGGATGGTGCAGTAGAGATAGTCACCACCATAGGTCCCAGCAGCACTCCGATCATCCATAGCTGTCTTTTCTTCGGTGGTGAGTGTGTGCCATGCTCTGGACGCTGGTCCTGTTTATAGGGCTCTGTCAGGCACTGATTGGTCAGTTTCCCTGGAGTTGAGCAATTCCCAGCCTCATGGTCTCAGCAGCTGGAAGTGATGTCAGTCGTGGGCAATGGTGGACAATAGTGGACAGTGGTGCTTAGTGGTCTAGGCAGCTGGAGGGGATGTCCATCATTATCTGGCAGATGGCTCAGCAGCCAGAGGGTGTAGGTGGTGCCTCCTTACATTGGAATGTCGGTCGTTATCTGTTAGCAGGAGGATTTGGGTGAAGGACAATGGTGCCTCTGATCTCAGCAGCTAGGTGGAATGTCAGTGAACAATGGTGCCTCCTTATCTTGGCAACTGGAGACATCCTGTGAATCAACAAGCCTTGAGACAAACAGTCCAGGGGTCACTGTCTTCAGTCTTCTTCACCAAGTCATCAAAGCCAGG
This sequence comes from Acanthisitta chloris, assembly GCF_000695815.1. Taxonomy (NCBI): domain Eukaryota; kingdom Metazoa; phylum Chordata; class Aves; order Passeriformes; family Acanthisittidae; genus Acanthisitta; species Acanthisitta chloris. Next base: position 4,887 of record NW_008679560.1, on the reverse strand, counting down.
CAATGTCAAAACGAACATTTATTTAGGGTCCCTTCCATCCCCTTAGCAAGTGGTCTTACTGGCCTGTACAAAATATTGCTGTCGAGGTAGTTTCACTGCCGTCTTCTAAGCCGAGAAAATACCTTCTCTGTATAGGAGCAAGAGATACTGTTAGTGGATGTCTGAGACCTATCGGCTGTGATAAAACTTATCCACTCTTCTGGTTCGATTCAGGACATCAGAGCACTCCTTAGACATTTCAATATTATTTCTGCAGGTCTTAGAATAATTCAGTATTTTGCCTTTCTTACTCTACGGCATATTTAATATATCCTCTGTGTAAAGCATTCAAAGGCTCCCAAAATTTAATTCAGAGCCTGCAGAAGGCTCACTGGGCTGCAGAAATTGGCCTGAGGCCATCCCACCTGGTGCTGCAATTCTGACTGATTTTGCAGTCCAAAATCCACATTGGGTTGGTAACTGGTGGGAATATATGTCAGTGTGTATGTGCAACAGTTATTGAGGAAAATTCTGTAAGCAACAGAATCTAGACAAAAAATGCATCTCTAATATGAACCTGATTTTCCTCACTTCTGTTCCATAGTACCAACATTCAAAGCCTTCTCTAAGCACTTGTGCAAATTTGTGTGAAACTTGCAAATATGGATCTTACGCTTTACAATATTTATTATACCAAGTTTCAACAAGTACTGAGTAATCATGTCTCTGACTTTTCTGCAGCCCATGGTCCTCTAATACCATTTTAGCCTGCAACTTTCTTTATTATTTCAGCAGGCTCTTTTATTTGGAAAAGGGTTTTGCCATGGTTTTGAGGGAACCAGCTGTCTGGACATACTCACTGAGCACTGAACACAATATAAAAAGAAGACACCTAGCAAGAGGCACCTGTGTCCTTCTAGCATGCTGCTTCACAAAGGACAATTTATCTGCAAGATGTGCCTATAGAAACTATTTATGCCATCTCCAAGGTCACATGCAGGTACCTTCCTCCATGCCAAAAGCAGGCAATCCATCAGTTTGGTATATTAATTTTAATTCCTATCAAATATTCTTGGATTATGCCAGTTTTATCTGGAGCTGGTCTCCAAAACAGACACAAAAACTGAGAGGCTACACAGTACAGCAATGTCAATGCACAAAAGCCATGAGGGTCCCTACCATTAATCCCTCATTCTCCTGAAGAAGGGACAGTGATTCACAAAGCTGTGAGATGATCTCCATGTACACTTTTCAGCTGTGGCTACATGCAGATGCATGGTATTTACACCTGCATCCCTCAGCTTCACCAGTTCCCAGAGCCTCAGGCAGAGAAATCTCCCCATGCTCATAGTACAGTTGTAACAGACACCACAGGATTGCTGGCACAGACCCTTGCCATAGCCCAGTCCCTTGGAAGTGTTCAAAGCAATTTTGAACTCATGTCCAAGTTGGAGAAATGTATTCAAAACAAAAAATCACATCCTACCATCCACATAGCTGAGACATCCAATTGTTAATTAACAGCTCTTTTTATACCCAGAGGGTGCAACCTTGCTGCTTCTGTGCATCTGTGAGCCTTCAGGAAAATCACAACTAGTTGTATAGATTAATCAAGACAGTCTGAAGTGCTGCAAGGCAGTGTGCAGTGTGCTATGGCAAGCAGTGGTGTCCCCTGGAAAAGAACTGGGCTGCCTTTGGACTGTGCCAGAAATTATGACTTGTGACTAGTCATGGCTAGATGGTGCAAGCTCAAGGTATCTTGACACTCAATTTTCTGCCCCAGCAGTGTTAGAGTCTCCCTGTCCCTGAAAAGCTGTACCCCCTCCACATTTCTCCCAAGCAGGACATCAGTGGGGCTGGCAATGAGGGCACCACCAGGTGCCTAGAAAAGCACAGGAGTCATGCTGAGAGAAGGCTGGAGGTTGTGCAGCTTCAGCTGAGAGCAGTGTGCTGGATAGCCCTGGATGTGCTGAAAACCAAACCCCTGTGCCTCTGTCTAGGTATGTGGATGGGAATATTTTTAACCTCTATCCCTGTCTTATCGTTTATAATCAGTAAAGCAGAGTTAATGCATGTCCAGGTGAATGGTATAAAAATAAGTGCATTAACTTTTGTGAACCATTTAAGTACGGTAGCAATGCATATCAAAGGAGAGCCCAGGAGGAAAATAACAATTGTTTGCTGAGTAAGATTTGTATGGTGTGTGCAAATAATACATAGGGCTGCTCAGGGAACCATGAGGAAAGCACAACTAGCAAATATCCACTTTTTTAAGCACTCCTCTTCTGTGCACTGGATAGGGAGAACCTGGTAGAAAAATGGTGTACAGGCATGTACATATTGCACAGAATTTTGGACAGGCAGCCTAATTCTCTAACTTCTACTTTTGCAGGAAGAGAACTTAAACCAACAGGATAATCAGGTGAAGTGAAAGAAACTATATCAGACGTGTTTCCATCACATCTAAAACTGTTTGTGTCCATCCAACCCACAAAAATGGCTTTGCAGCACTGCAGTCCTCAATAGTATAGAAATAAGTTTTTTCAGGTTCAGTTTTCTGGTACAACTTAATATTAGTAAATCCTCAAACCTGCAGAAATGAGGAAGAAAACAGACTTGATTCCAAAAAGACATGTGCCAGGTCCTTTGCTGCTGAAGAGGGCTAGCCAGTGTTCAAAGACTGGAGTACTAGAGTAGTTTTACACAGAGAAGAAATGCTTCAACATACATCAAGATTTTTTCTTTGCCTTTCTAACTGGGTAGAGAATGTATTTGTACAAAATATTTTGTGCTTTTAAGTGCCAACATTTTGTATTTACTGATGAAATAATATAATTCTGTTGATCTATGCATCCTTAATTTGTGTAATTCCATTGAAAAATGCTGGATTGGCTCAAATATTTTATTATCAGTATTTAACATATGCTGCAGAAGGAAATCCAAACTAGACATTAGTGCAGGAGTCAGACCTGAAAGAACAGGTGCTCATGGCCTGTTCTGATTCATTAAAATCAGTGGAATTGCTGGGATTTATTTCAACAGGACCAGGCAAGCACATTCATAGAGGAAGGATGGCTTTATGCAAAAGGGACCCATAGGCCTGTTCTCTATTCTCAGTCCTGACACAGAGCCTTGTTGCAATCCTGATTTAAGACACCTAATCTGTGGAGCGGTAATATTAATCTTGTGCTTTATAAGCTCACCTGGCTCCTCCACAAATTGCTGTAAGCACTTTTACAAGACTTAATATATTCCTGGCTTTCTGTAATCACACTCAAATCCACAAGCCAGGAACAAAACACACCATAAAAGCTCAAATTCCAACTAGTATGAGGATATAAGTGTGGTGCAGGAAGAAATGCCAACTGTAAATGTCTGTCAAGAGATGCACCCAATTTTCCTTCTTTGGGGCCCCTCTGCCTTCAAACTTTGCCACCTTCCTCACACAACTCATCCTTTCTCATACAGTTGCTGTTGACCTCAGTCAGACAGAGCACTCAACAAGTCTAATCTCTTACCCACTGTATCTTTATAGAGGCATTAGAAGAAGTACTCTGTGTGTGCAGGGGGCCCTGAAAGGTTCAGCCTTAGACCAGCTGCACTGCCTGGAAAGTTATTATTGATATCAACAAAAGGAACATGTAATACTGAAGTTCTCATTCAACATTAACAGCCACAGTACCTCCCCATTTTATTTTTTTAAAGACCACTTAATTTTACTGCATTAATTTACCATTTCTCTTGCATACAAGGTCCTAGCCATGTGACCCTTTAACTCGTATGTGACTCAATCCACTTCAAGTCATAGTATTTCCACAAAATTCAGTGCTGAAAAATGATCCCACCTTAGTCCTCCCTGGCATCAGAAGCTGTGGACTTATACTATCTTGACACTTGGTCTGTACTTTCTTTAGAGATGTAACGTGAAATTGTTCTTTCCAAATTCTCCCATAAGCCTGTGTTCTAACTTCCAGATCTCAATCACTTCAATGCAACTTTATTAGGAATTTAAACCAGTTTGCTAGTTGTTATTAATTGCACAACACACAACTCTTGGAGTTTACTGGCAGGTTCAAAGCCACAGGACTTGCCATCCCACATGCTCTCAGACACACTTCTCTGCTGAAGATTATGAGTCTCATCCAATTTCCGTCAAAAGGGATGGTTCCTAAACTGTATTTATTTTTTATGAACAGTTTGAACTTAAATATTTTCTTAGTGAGTCAGTAGACAGAGAATCTATTGAGTTTTGTGCAGTAAATTTAAATACAGCTTATTTTAAGCTTATAGTGATGGTGGTTGTGCTAAAGAGAAGTAGATTATTAAATGAAGACAACAATAAATCTGTCAGAGTAAACTGTAGAAACCATGGCCATAGGGTGGCCAAATCACTGTATACTGACTGTTGTTTTACTATAACAACTACCATTAAACTGCAGCTATATCACCATCATTATTGATTTATTTTCCTTAACTTCCAGAATACAGCCCTGTTAAAATCTAAATTCAAATTGTATTTCTTTTTTGTTAGCACTGAAAGAAGAAGACTATCAGGACTTTCCCCTTAGATGTGAGGCATCTGTGTCACTCTGCTGGACTGCAAAGAGTCCAACAACATAATGTTTGAGGTTTCACCTGGAGCTGAAGCAGTGGGCTTAGCTGCTTGGATCCTCACAAGTCTATGGGACCGGATGGGATCCATCCCAGAGTGATGAGGGAGCTGGTGGAAGAGTTCGCCAAGTCGCTCTCCATCATTTACTGACAGTCCTGGCTCACTGGGGAGGTCCCAGAGGATTGGAAGTTGGCACTGGGGAGGTCCGAGAGGATTGGAAGTTGGTAAATGTCACACCAATCCACAAAAAAGGTTGCAAGGAGGAGCCGGGAAACTACAGACCTGTCAGCCTGGCC